>NW_026249954.1:706720-846999 GCF_024043155.1 Alternaria arbusti | reverse complement strand
AAAACCCCCCCCCCCCCCCCCCCCCCCCCCCCCCTACCTAGAACTCTGAGAAGCCCAAACGCCTCGCTGCCCTCCCATGGTGTTTCTGGTTACTGTCATCTGTTCTCGCTTGCCGTCAAAAGGGGCTGCGCGGCTTCGCAGTCTTAGCGGTTGACGGCTGTGAAAGCTGCATCTGTCATGTCGGTATCACCGTTGTGCGGTGGAGGGGGCGCAGCGTCGGTCGCGGGCGGGCGCTGTTCATCGTAAGCCGGGTCGAAGTAGGCGCGCTGAGGGGGTGGCTGCTGTTGCGGCTGCTGTGCGTGCAGCGGCGGGAGCGCGTGCAGGGGAGGAAGTGTAGGAGGTGCGCCGTTGACAGCGGTGTGTGGACTGGTCGTCGTGGCAGCGCCAATGGCACCGAAGTAGCTGTTCTGGGGCCGTCCCGACGGGTCTGGTGTACTCTGCGCACTGCTCATAGGGTTGATGGCATGCGGCAGGGGGCCCAGTCCCAGTCGGCCCTCGGCGCTGCCACCAAGAGGAGGCGTGCCCTTCCTGTTGTGGCTCCTTTTGCTCCTCAAGGGCTTATCGGTTGGGGTGGGCGGTGGGCTGCTGCTGCGATCGCTGTCGTCGACATTGTACTCCATGTGCTTGTTCAGCTGCTCGAGCAGGAATGCGCGCTCGAGGCGCATCTTCTGGATGCCGCGGTTCAGGCGTGTGATGCGCAGGCGCGTGCCGTCGTTGTTCTCTTCAATGTCGGTTATGCGGCGGCGGAGGTCGATGCATTTGCGGTAGTAGGCGCCTTCGACCGAAGGAGGGAGCTCTTTGGACGAGACGGCGCGGGTCGCTGGTAGCTTGTTAGTGCACTGCGTCGTGGCCGCCTACGTGTGGTTTGCGACGCGCTTGAGCGCGACGGGAGTGCCTACGGGCTGGTGGCATCTTCGCGCCTTGTGGTGTTGTTGGGACGTAGACGATAGTACGTGCTGTGCGCCTGGAGATGATGCCGTATTGCAGTGTGTTTGGGTTCAGTGTGTTTGGATTTAGTGCGGTGATGTGGGTTTGCTGGTCACAGTCGGCGTTGCTGGTAGCCATGGTCTTGAGCTTGGTCTGTGGGGCCCGGGCTGGTTCCGAATAGTCTCATCTTGTGACATTCTTGGCGCGCTGTACAATTTGAACACTCACTTGACGAATTTCACTTCGGTCCTGCCGTCAACCTTATGTATGATAGACTACGTTGCTGTCCCTCTGCTCTAGGGTATACTCCCTGCAAGGACCCTCGTGTTGCACCTTTGTGGTTATACGAGGTCACACGTGCAACGTAGAATATCTGAGTTGCTTCATGTAAAGAACGCGCAGTCAGAAGACCCAAAGATCTGGCTGTGACAAAAGGCGTACATCAGCTAGTATAATACCTATATTAGTCCTGAAAGTTGAGCGAAAGAACGGGGAAAAAAGACCGCAAAGTCATTTTATCATCCTTGAGAACATGTACGAGTGATCAGACATGGACAAAATGTGAGGCGGATACCATGAAGAAAGCTGGGTTATGTATTGTACAGAATGCTGTCAATTTGGGGTTCTCTTCTATGTTTTCATGATCTATAGAAAAGTGCACCAAACAGTGAGCGATAAGTAACGGAGAAAGAGTCCCCTTCACAGCTAATCTATAGCGTGACACTGGAGTAGCAAAGTTACAGTGACTGGGCCATATTGAAAATTTAAGAACGAGGAGCATGCGATGCTAGATGGAGGGGCAGACGGGTGAAATGCTTGCACTAGTACTAAAGTATCTGAACTTCCAATTATTCCATACATACGATAACAGTATGGTTACATGGGAATCCTTCAATACTGCAGGTCAACTGCACTGTTGCTGCTGCTGCGCCTGGCCGAATGGAAAGCTCTTCGATAGACATCCGTGGCTGTGCAGACATCGTTTCGCTTTAGGCTTGCACGAAATGCCAGTGGGGCTTGCCTACGGGTATTTTGCCTGCTACCTCATGTGCTTTTGTTGATACAAATGACCTAGAATGCTTCCCTCTGTCAGTCCCCTGCCGCTTTTTGTATAGTCGCAACCATATCGCGTCGGCGTTGCTGTGACCCAGCGCTCCGCGTACGTCGTCTCTCGCTAGCACAGGGTCCAGCATGTCCAGCATTTCTTCGAAGCGCTCATCCCGCATCGTTACGTTTTTCGCAATGGCGCATAGCAAGGCGGTCAGACTGTTCCAGATCATCCGTGTAGGCGTATCAACGTACAGCTCCACTGGTGAAAAGTCGGCCGTAGGCTGCGAGTCCACGGCGAGCCTCGTCAGGCCAGTCCCGATAGCCTTGATCTCTAGCGACATCGGTTGGAAGCTGCCTTTCCTGTTGCAGTCGTCGTTCTGTCTAGTGCGTTCGTAGACCTTCCTGGTAATGTTCCATGCATCATCGATCCTAGTTCGCATGAAATCTTTTCCGTGTTCACACATCAATGCTACAATATCGAGCGCATTTGATACCACGTATGCTTCCGAATCTTGTAGACGAGGTAGTAATACAGGCCAGAGCGTATTAATGAGGGGCAGGAGTGAGTTCTCGTGTTCTGCAATAGCAGGTATAGTGGTACGAAGGAGGGACAGAAGCGAGTTCCGGAGGTTAGGCGACATGGTGGTGAGATAGTGCTGTGTCAACTCGGAGATTTTGAGGAGAATAGCAAAGGCACGTGGGGCGGGAGGGGAAGACTCCTCGGTGTGCGGGGGAGGCGGGCGACCGTTCTCCTCGTCCGTGCTATTGGAGTCGGTATCTTCTGAAGTCTTTCCGACTTTCCAGGGCTTTCGTGGGAGTGCCTCCCTTGACGCTTGCTTCTCTTCCTCTTCCCGCTCTTGTGTCTCTACCTCGAACTTTTGAATTGCTTCGATGACATCGTTCATGACGACCGTTCTCTTCAGATGCACATGTTCCTCTTTCTTATTGTCGGCTGACACGGCAAGTTGTGGTGCTTTGACACCTTGTTCCGTCATGCCTTTCAAGACGTTGAAAAGCAGCTCCACAAGCTTAGGATAGCCATGATATCTCTCCAAGGCGTTGAAAATACTATCCACCAAGTCATCTAGGTAAGGTAGGAGAGGTGGGCCACAAAGCCTTATCATCATGAGTAGGACTTGTGGTGCTTGAGGCGACACATCGCCATATGCCAACTTTAGGCCAATTGCGTTGACAATGTAATCGACATTACTGACAACAAGCTCCCCTGCGTCCTTGTATCCCGAGGCCCCTGCTACGATATTGAGACAAATCAGGGCGTGTTCGCGTAGTGCGCTGTTGGAACTGCCAAGATAATGCAGCACCGGATAAAGTACTTCACTCAACTCAGGGCGAAACTCAGTCTTGTACCGCTTCGCCTGCAAAGCTACCGTCTCGAGCGCTAATGCATATAAATGCCAATGGCTGTTGGTGTCCACAGTTCGCTGGTTAAGCAATGACAGAGAATGCGAGTACAAGTCATCCAAGACTTCCTCCCTCGGGTTTGGCGTTCCCAGATTCATGAAATCATCGACAGATGGATTGACTGATGCCATGTCTCTTACTAGATTGACTGAGAGCCAGAAGCTCGCCAAGCGCATCTCGGGCGCCCCAAGATCGACGGAATTGGTCAGGCCCTGAGCAACAGCCAACGCAGAGTTGGATCGCGCAAGTTCTTGAACTAATACTTTAAACCCCTTCATCATGTCTTCCTGGCCTTTGAATTGCATGCTGATTAGTGGGAAAGAAGACGACTCTGTCGAGCTAAATACCAGCGTACGACCAGCGACGAGACTGGTGTTGCGGTCGTTTATTTCTTCGAGCCCCCTGCCATGGATAAACACTGCAGACACGCCATCCCGAAGACTATCGGCCAGACGCTCATCTAGAATCATTGGATCTTCATCGAACAGGCGAAGCGAGACTGATATCTGATGTACGATTTTATGGCGGGTACGGTCGTCTTTTGATCGCATCAATCTAGGCAAGGCGACGATCCAACCATGCAAACTTTCGCGCAAAAGTTCGGAGAGATTCTGGTCTGCTGATAACAGTCTTTTGAGTTTGTCCTCAGTGGTGTCGGCCGGGGTCTCATGGCCTGCCAGATCGACCATGGTTTCGATAGCCATGCTTGTGCAAAGAGACAGTGATGTACGACAATCCCTTACGATGCAAAGACACAGATTCGAGAGCGCTTGCCGTACCTCTTGCTTATCATGATCCCTCAATCTGAAGATATTGGCAAGCGCAATCTTCATCTGGGTTGCAGTTGCTTGTAGCCAAGCGAGTGATCGAGATATTGTGGTGCATCCGCCAGACTCATCCGACAGTAGTGTCTCGGGCAAATCTTTGGTCTGGGCATCGCCAAGTAAACGGACAAGAAGTGATGCAAGAACTTCCAAGCCTTGCTCAACAACGCGAAAGCCGGGTCGAACACTGCTATGGGGAGTCAATACTTTAGCCAAAGACGAGACTATCCTGGGCAGAAAGCTGGCAAGAGCATCGTCATCGCCAATCGCGCCGACAGTTTGTTTGAGGGCGCAAGTGGACTGCAGCTTGACGGTGTTCGAGTTGCTATCTGTGAGACGTTCGAGCATGACTAGTACAGCCTCGCCCAAGGCAGGTATGTTAGCCGCAGCCGTCATGGCCTCTTTGCCCTGCTTGGTACGAGACGTCGCACTCATCAACTCGGATGTGCACCCGAGAGCGAGCGACTGTAGCTCCTCTGAGGTGGCCGAGATGCCATTCTCGGCGGATGAAGGTTTGGCGAGAAAGGTGAAGAGGATGAGGAGTTGTCCAGAGAGCGCAGGCTCAAGGCCACCTCCCCAATTAGCAGATAGCAAGGTCGAGATGCATTCCAGGCAGAGCTCTAGCGCTCTGACTGGGACGTGTCGGGAATTCCGCAGTACCTGAGATAGAGAGACGAAAGCGTACTCAGTGAGTTTAGCGTCCAGGAGACCAGGTGTGGAGGTGATGGATTGGAGGTTAGTGAGCAGACGGGTGAGGGCGTGGATCAGCTCCCTCGGAGCGCTTGGGCTCTGCGAGAGAGTGGCCGTGGCTTGTAGGACTTGGACACACGGCTGCTTCAACTGAGAGAGAGGGGTCAGCGCACGTGGGGAGGTCTGGGCAGACAGCGTACCTGCAGGAAGGTGTGTTGGCGCTCCATGTGACATGGCCAGATGCGCGTCAAGGCCAAGGGGCTGGTAGTGTCGGAGAGTGCGTGTGTTCGGGCTGGGGCGTACAGGAGTGGTGGGCGGTGGTGGTGGAGCACGGTCCCGACAGGCGGACGTCAGTCGCGTAGTTAGCGCGTCGCGGCTCAGAAAGTCGGACCACAAGCACGTTGGCCTCAACATCGCCGCCCCATGCCCATCACCGCGCTGCTACTCGACGACCCCACTGCCGCGCGCAACCGCAGCCACAGCCGAAACACACTACCTCGTCTCTGCACGCCGCTGCCCACGCGCAGCCACGCGATATGGCACCGCGCAGTAGGCGCAGCGCGGCCGCCGCGCCCGAGGCGGTGCAAGACGAGCAGGAGCAGGAGCAGGAGCAGGAGCAAGAGCAAGAGCTGGAACGCGGCGACGAGGCACGCGAGGGCCTGAAGAAGCTCACGTTCAAGCAACCGCTTGTTGGCCGGCCCGGCAAACAGATTGGCGTCAACGACCTGTTGACGCGACTCAAGGCGCTGCTCGACGAACTGCGCACCATAGACCAGGAAGAGGCACACCGCGACTCGCTCATGCCCGTCGCCGAGTCGCTGGCCCACCACAGTCTCGTGCAGCACAAGGACAACGGCGTCCGCGCGTGGACCCTGTGCTGCATCGTCGACATGCTGAAGCTGTTTGCGCCCGATGCGCCCTACCCGGCCTCGAAGCTCAAGGACATCTTCTCCGTCATCATCCTCAAGCTGCTGCCGCTCCTCGCCGAGCCCGCGCACCCCTACAACAGCCAGCACATGTACATCCTCCGCTCGCTCGCCGAATGGAAGAGCATCCTCCTCATCAACGAGATCCCGGGCTCCCATCACCTCACCGCCGCCCTCTTCACCACCTGCTTCGACGTCCTGTCTGCCTCGTCCAGCGGCCAAGAGCTGAGCAAGAACGTCGAGCACAACATGACCGAGATCCTCTCCACCATCATAGACGAGGCCCCGGCAGTCACGCACGACGTGGTCGACGTTGTCGTCGCCCAGTTTCTCTGGGCCGATCCCTTCACCCTCGCCGCCTCAGCCAGGGCCAACAAGAGCCTGCACATCGACGCCAAGCAATCAACGCTGCGGCGCAAAGAGGCACCGCCCGCCTACAACATGGCTAAGAATGTCTGCAACGCTTTCCCAGAGAAGATGGCTCGCCTCATCGGCAACTATTTCAGCTCAGTCATTGTCGACTTCACCAACTCGGGGAGCACATACAAGCCCCACTCCAAGGACCAAGGTGCCGACGACCTTCGTCGCGGCCCCTCAGAGGACGATATCAATGAGGCACATAAAGCACACCGGCTATTGCGCGAGCTATGGAAATGCTGTCCTGGCGTGCTTCAGGAGATCGTCCCGCATCTACAGGACGAGCTCGCCACGGAGAATGTGCAGCTCCGTCAGCTTGCTACCGAAACATTCGGCGACATGATATCAGGCATTGGTGCAGCTGGCCCACCTCCTCTGCCCGACATGGACCCAGTGGCCTATCCTTCACAGAGCCTGTCGCGCGCAGACTCGGCGCGACCCTTCGACTATCTCACCACGCCAGTCTCCATCAACTCGTTCCCCACGCAATACCCTGTGGCCTATCATTCTTTCCTCCAGCGTAAGAACGACAAGTCTGCCATCATACGCGCCGCTTGGACCACCGGAATCGGTCGCATATTGATGACATCCGCGGGTGGTATTGGTCTCGATCTCGAAGAAGAACAGAAGCTGCTCAAGTACTTTAGTGAATGCTTGATTGATAGCGACGAGAAGGTGCGTCTAGCCGCCGTCAAAGCGATTGCGCACTTTGACTTCATCGACATCGTTCGCAAGCTCGGTAGCAACGGCAGTATGGCGGAAGCAGGGTCCATTCTCTCCAATCTTGCCGATCGCGTAAAGGACAAGAAAAACGTCATCCATTCCGAGTCTATGAGACTCCTCGGCAAGATATGGGGTGTAGCTGCTGGTGCCATCGCTGAGGGCGATGACAGCATCAAGGCTCTGCTCGGCCCAATTCCATCCCGTATTCTCGAAGCTTGCTACGTGAACGACCTCGAAATCAACGTGCAGGTCGATCTCGCGCTATACGACTCGCTGCTTCCGCTTGCTTATCCACCCGTGAAAGCAAAAGCACCGCCAGCTGGGAACTCCCAAACCGGAAAAGACAGCCAGACAAACAACGACCCGGGTTACACAGAAGCAGGCCTGGATAAGATGCGAACCGAAAGACTGCTCGTACTCGTCAACGGGCTGGAGGCGAAAGCCAAGAAGGTCTTTTTCGCGAAACAAGGGAACCAGGGTCCCGGTGCTAGGTACATGGAGCACTTTCTAAAACTATGCGAAGACTACAATGGTGGCGTCACAGAAAAGTGTGAGAAGGATGTCAAGACAAATCTGGAGGGCCTCATCACCTACTACGCGAAGACACTTCCCGATCCAACCCGCGTTAGGGACGATTTATGGAAATTTGCCAAAGCCCACGATCGCCGTACCTATGCTCTCATCCGGTTCTGCGTGGATCCAGCGAGTGACTACCGCCGGGTTGTTAGGTCCATCAAGGAGCTAAGAAAGAGGATTGAGGAGGGGCCAGGCTCTTCAGTGCTCGATACCTTGACACCACTTCTCTACCGCGTTAGCCTACTGTGCTACAACAAAAGCCATGTACCAGCTGTCATCGAGTATACTCGCACCAACGACAAGGGCCTTGGTGCCACTGCTCACGAGTTGTTGAAAGAAATCTCCACGAAACACCCCAAGGTTTTCTCCACCCACGTAAAGGATCTCTGTAAAACACTTGAAAGTGAGGCACCTACAGCAACGAAACCCAACCCTCCTGGTGCAGTAGACGATCTCAAAGCCTGTGCTGCATTTGCACAGAAGTTCCCCACGGACATACCAATGAACGGAAAGGACAGCCTAAAGTTGGTACAAAGCTTTCTCAACTTTGCCTTCTACGGTACACCTCCGCAAGCGGCAAAGCATGCAATCACCATCATTATGAACAGTGATGACAAGAAGGAGATGCATGCGAAGGAAATTCTCACGAAGAGCATCAAAGGCTTCCAGTACGCTGGGGCTCACTGGCTTAGCAAATTAGCTGCGCTGAGTCAACTAGTATCACTAGCGCAGCAAGATTGCGAAGATGATATGGATGCCATCGTTGAGATTGCTATCAAGGAGGTTCTCCAGAAACCACATGTGATGCTAGCCGACGCAGATATCGAGTGGATGGATATACCGGATGACGAAATCCAAGGCAGGTCGTGGGCGATCAAGATTCTAGTGAACCGGCTACGCTCCTTGCCGTCTGATGCCAACTTCAACGATGCTGCAGAAGACACGTACAGGCTACTGAACCGCTACGTGAAAGACAGCGGAGAAGGCTCGGCGGATGGCAACACCCCAGCAGGACACAAATCGCGCCAGCGGCTTCTTGCAGCCAATTCCTTACTCAAACTCTCATGCAACAAGCGCCTAGATGCTTTCTTGAGCCCCGCTGACTTTGTTCAACTCGCTCTCATTACACATGACCCTTGTGCGCAGGTGCGTCAGAGCTTTGCTAACAAGTTGATGAAATATCTTGGTCAGGGCCGGTTGCCGCCACGATTCTATACCATCCTCTTCTTCCTCGCACATGAGCCTGAAAAGACCATCAAGAACAGCACCATGACCTGGATTCGAGCACGCCGCGCTGCTTTTTCTGCACGAAAGGAGACAATATTGGAGACCGTATTCGCTCGGTTATTGAGCTTGCTTGCTCACCACCCCGACTTCGACACAGAAGACGAGACACTAAAGCTTATGGCAGAGTACATCTTGTATTACCTCAAATGTATCGCAACTGAGGAGAACCTGTCGCTTATCTTTCATGTCGCTCAACGCGTCAAGGGCGTAGCAGACGGCATTGCACCATCACGCCAGGCTGATGAGAATCTTTACATCTTGTCAGATCTAGCGCAGGCTCTGATTCGTTCGTGGGAAGAGCAGAACAACTGGACAATGCAATCATGGCCAGGGAAAACGAAATTACCCTCCGGTATCTTCCGGCCTCTTGAGAGTCACGATCGGGCGCAAGAGATTGCCAAGAAGACATGGATTGGGGAAGACCTCGTCGACGAACTTGATGTACTCGTGCGAAAAGCTATTCGAAGCAAGAAGCGTAAGGCCTCAGATGGTATGGAGAAGCCACGTAAGAAGATCAAGGGCGACCGATCTATCAAGAATAAGAAGGCCAAGACTGAGCGACCCGTTAAGACACCGAAGAAGAAGAGGAGAGCTGGTGACGATGATGGTGCGAGCGATGTTGAGGGCGGTGTTCCGCCATCTAGTGGACCACGAAGAAAGAGCGATCGACGGAGCATTGCACACAAGAGCTATGTTGAGGTATCAAGCGATGAAGAAGGCGCAGGAGGTGTTGCTGAAGATATCCAAGAAGAAGCTGAAGAAGAGAGCGATGCATCGGATGCAGAACAAGAAGACAAATCTACTCCTGCTGCGGAAGTAGATGTGGCTATGAACGACGCAGAAGTAGCGGCTGAGAAAGAGCACGGAGATAAAGCAGAAGACTCTGAACTTTCAGACCCAGGATCGTCTTCAGAGCCCGAGCCCGAGCCCGAGCCCGAACCTGCGCCAGCAAAAAGAACACGCGGAAAGGGTGCTGCTAACACGAACGGCGTTAATTCATTACCAGTCATCCAAAAACGCAGAGCTGCCAATCTGATCAAAGAAGCCACACCGCCCAAGTCCGCGAGGAGCACGACTAGAACCAAAGCAAACAAAGACAAGGTCAATGGCGCTGCTGCGACCTCCTCACCCACTTCTGCCACCAATGGTACTGTCCGACGCAGCGGCCGCGCTCGTGGCTGAGGTAGTGAATTATTCTTTCAAAGTTCTTTCGGTTGTTTCGAATACACCTGGGTACAATGTGTATAGTTACAACCACACAATACGGATTAGATTCTTTACATTGTACCGTAGCTTCAGCCTTGTAGGCTTCTTTCCTAAGAGTCAGTTAAGGGTCCCGTTTAGCGGCGTTTTTGAGAAATGGGTGATTTCTTATCCAAGGACAGTTTTGCTCAGGGCGCTCGCGGCGCCTTCCGGCTGCTTTGTCTTTTCATACCTCGTGCATGCCTGTCACTCGCTTTTACCACAACACATGGGAAAGTAAAGTGCGATCTCACGCTGGTCTTTATGCTTTCCATCTTTATCAGAGGAATTCCTATCTTTTTACGTTAGCGATGCGACATGAGCATCTGGAAGTTCGTGCTTAGTGTAGGATAGAACCATGTATACGACTGCTTGTTCAGCCCCAGCGTGCTCCTGTTGCCATGGTCTATCTTCTGGTCTAAACCAAAATTACATCGAAACGATCTTAAGATTCATCACCATGTGATTTGCTCCAAGTACCCAGAATGGTCGCATTCGCTACAAGAGTATGTTGGACCTGCAGGACCTGATTGTTGAGGTTTACTGGCCCAGTAGCAACATCGCAATTTATGGATCTTGACCCCCTTTCCCCGACTTCTAACTGTAATGACAACAAGCCCCCTCGATTGACAGCGTCTCCGTGCATCCAACCAAGACCGAGGGATCGCGTGACTATCCCCAAAGCGCCTAGCAAAGTTCGGATATCTCGCATCGCGATTACGGTATGAGACCCAATTGGGTTGCATGAACCATGTTTTCTTCAAGCTTCGCACTGGATCACTTCACGCGCACAAAAGTCTTCACAACAAGCACCTCTCTCAGGGCAGTGCTGACTGAAACCTGCAAATGTCTCATCGGAGCGGCAAGACAACAATACGAAAGGTCTTGCAACCGAATCAACGTCAACACATTCCCCGGGCAACGCCGTCAGATCTCTTTACTCCCACACCATGGAGGCTCGCCAACATGCGGCCGAAGCGGCCGTCTTTGATCAATCCAATTTACTTCAGCGAAAGAAGCTCCTCGTTGTATTTTCGGCCCTTGCGATATCGCATTTCATCTGCTTCGTCGACCAAACTGGTATCGGAGTTGCCTTGCCCACGATAGGGCGGGATCTTAATGCTGAAGACACCATCAGTTGGGCTGGCACAAGCGCTCTGATAGCGAATACAATCTTTCAAGTGTTGTATGGGAGGATGAGCGACATGTTTGGTACGTCCACTAGCCTGTGTAAACCACCAGGAAATGACTTATAATGAATCTAGGTAGAAAATCCGTTCTTCTTTCCGCCCTCGCGCTTCTCACCGTCTCCGACCTTCTCTGTGGCCTCTCGCGCGATGCCACGATGTTGTACGTCTTCCGCGGTCTATCAGGTGTGGCAAATGGCGGTATAGCGTCCCTCTCAGCCATGATCGTCTCCGATATAGTGACCTTGAAAGAACGCGGGAAATGGCAAGGCTTGATAGGCGCATGCGTGGGACTTGGCAACATGACTGGACCTTTCATCGCCGCAGCTTTCGTGCAACATAGTACCTGGAGAGGCTTCTTCTGGTTCGTCAGCCCGATTTCGGCGGCTTGCGGGGTGTTGTGTCTTCTGGTGCTGCCTACACCCAAGGATCAACCGAGAGCGGATATGAAATTGGTTTTGAAAAGGATCGACTATGGAGGCATCCTCTTCGGAAGTGCAGGGTTGATACTGCTGCTCATTCCTATTGCAGGTGGCGGCGATTACTTTGCCTGGGCATCTCCAATGGTTGTCTCCATGCTGGCCATTGGAGGATGCTGCATCGCAGCTTTTGTCTACATCGAGCACAGCGTCGCTATACTGCCCATGATGCCACGTGAGTTTTACTTATCCCGCAACCGAACATACTCCAGCTGTGGACCATCTCTGATTCGAATAGTATCTCTCTTCAAATCTGGCCCGGTTTCCATCATGCTTCTCCAAAATTTCCTCTTCGGAGTTGTAGCCTACTCGCAAACCTACTATCTACCTCTCTTTTTCCAAAACGCCCGCCTCCTCGCGCCTCTTATGTCAGCCTCCCTAATGCTGCCTATGACCGCCTCACAGATGGTTTCCTCCATCCTATCCGGTCAATACATATCCCGTAGAGAACGCTATGGCGAGGTAATCTGGCTAGGCTTCTTCCTTTGGACATTGGGCGTAGGGTTGACATGCATGTTCAATCTCTCCACGCCAATTTGGGCTATGGTTGTCATACTTGTCGTCCAGGGATTAGGGATTGGTGCCGTTTTTCAGCCCACATTGGTTGCAATACAAGCCCACTGTACTAAAGCCCAGCGTGCAGTCGTCATCTCGAACCGCAACTTCATTCGCAGTCTCGGCGGTGCTGTGGGTCTTGCAATCTCCGCTGCTGCATTGCAAAACTCTTTGCATAGTGCAATGCCAGCAGAATTCCGCTCATTATCGCTCTCTTCATACGACACAACCGACTTCAACTCCCTGAGCCCACGGCAAATACTGCAGATTCTGCAGGCGTACGCAACAGCGAGTCGGACGGTCTTCATCGTGAATGTACCATTCATGGGATTATGTTTACTTGGGTGCTTCTTCATTGAAGATAGAGGTCTGCAGAGGCCAGATGAAGTTGGAGAAGATGTGCAATTAAAAGAGAGACATGATGGTGGAGGTGGAGAGGTTGAAGTGAGCGGCGACAGAAGAGACCATGGGAACAGGATCAAAGAAGACGTTGTTGTGTTGTCACGGTGACAAATCACCTTGAACACCTTTCAGCGTTAAATTCGAGCGCGAGCGACGTTATGGTCTTACATAAAACTTCGTTCGTCACATACCCCTCCAGCTACTTGCCCTCTCCCACGCGAACGCCGCTTCATAAACACCCACTTCATCCCACCATTTTCCAATGACCTGCATGCTAACCGGTAAAACGACTCCCTTTTCCACTCCAGGGCCTTCCGTGACTGGCAACATACCAATCGGCATCGCCAACACTGGATGCCCACTCTGATTGAACGGCGCCGTGTTGGAAGTCAAGCCGATCTGCTTTCCAATCTGTTCGAGTGGTGTTGCATCAAAGCTCGCATGACTCGTTGCTACATACGGTAGTGTAGGTGTCAACAATATATCGTACTGTGCCAGAGCCGCGTCGTAAGCATCACGAAGCTGTCTTGATAGATTCGTCGCTTTCGCGAGGAGGTTGGGAAATTTTTGTGTAGCGTACAGACCGTTGAGGTAGATGTTCTTCGTAGATGCATATGCTTCGTTCCAGTTGTCCTGGCTCATGGGATGCAGCAATGAGTTCAGCTCGAGCATCTGGTGTCCGCGACGCCCGAACGAGCCTGTGGTTTTCCCGAGAAATCCACCGATTTTCGATATGCCATTCCATATCGCTGCTCCTTTTGAGTGCAGCGGTATCGAGATCTCGGTGACTGTGGCACCAAGGTCTTCGTACTTGGTGACTGCGGTGCGAAAGATTTGGATCACTCGTGGATCCAAGGCTGGTGTAGAGAGCGACTCAGTAATTATAGCGAATTGCTTGCCTTCCAAGGGTTTGTGCATTGGAGTATTCCTGATGGAACTGTAAATAGGTATCTTGGATGGGTGAGGTGCAGCGAAAGAACGATCGTCAATATTGTCCGTTCCGGCAATAGCTTCGAGAAGTACAGCGTTCTCCAATACTGTCCGTGTCATTGGACCAATGTGGTCGTTAGTAGGCTCGTTACTTCCACATCCGGTGTATGGCACAAGGCCAAAGGTAGGCTTTAGGCCAACAATACCACAGTTGGCGGCTGGCACACGGATACTACCACCCTGATCTGCGCCAATTGACCCATCGACCTCGCCCAATGCCACAAGAACAGCTGAGCCGCTCGAGCTTCCTCCAGCGCTATAGCCTTTTGCGAACGGATTTTCCACCACTCCAGTACTCGAAGAGTGGCTTGTTGCAGAATGGCACAAGTTCTCACAGACTGCTTTTCCGAGGATTTCACCGCCAGCTGCTAGGATTCGTGTAGTGACAGCTGCATCAACATTCGGAACATAGCCTTTGACGAAGTTCGTACCCAGTAGCATTGGTACGCCCTTGACGGCAATGTTGTCCTTCAAAGCGAACGTTTTGCCGTAAAGTTTACCGTCGCTCTTAGCTTCCTTGTCAACGATTCTGCACTTCCACGCCCATGCACCATGAGAATTCTCAGATGCTTGCGGGAAATGAACATCTTCTCTGGCAAAGCGTTCCTCATCGACTGGGGGGACATAGTCTATACATCAATGTCAGCTTCCGTCATGACTCGCGACGTGAACCACTATGTCCTACCGTCCATAGCCATTAGTAGTTCACTTGCATCGTGAAATGCGGCAAGTAAGCGTCGATAGTCCTGTTTCTCTTTCTCATCGATGCTGACCCCAAGCTGAGAGCATAGCGCCTCGAGAGTTTCTGTCGTGACAGGGTTGTCATGGCTGGTATCTAGCGAGAAAACCGACATCTCTGGTGAAACCGCAACGCTTTCAAGTAATCAGATCGCGATCGTTTGCCGATGCTACATGTTCGTCATACACTGAATTGCCAGGGGCACTCGGTTATTCATACTGGCAGGCCTGGTGCAGACCCACAGCGGCACTTGTTGATCTGCCATGACTTTAACACCTTGTGACAAATGTTCATTTGTAGCCTACCAGCCACTGATACGTACTTGCCGATATGTTCAGCCGTCTGAATGCTTGCAAGATTGTGTAGTGGAAGCCTCGAAGGAAAGATAACAGTAAAGCGGGGCAGGCGGAACGCTTATTCCCGAGGTCGATCGTCGGGAGAGTCACTTCCGATCAGCAAACAACGAACAGCGCGCCTTGTACCTGATAACTTTTCTGTGTTGTGATTGGTAAGAAACTGCTGATAAGAAATTGACAGGTGAAAAGGAACGGACTTGACGTGCAGTCAAAAGATTGTTAAGTCGTTCCTGGCTGGCTCAACTGTGGATAGCCTTGCGACTTGTACGTATTGACACCGATCTAAAATCCTACGCAGGTAGCATGCGTTGAATCTACGTTTACTCTTCCTCTTGTATTGTGTTCGTGACCGTGATATCGAATATCTATCTGTCATGGTTCACGTCGAAGAGTCTCTTCAACTCCCCAGAGACTTTGAAGGTGCGCTACCACACAATCTGCAGTTCTCCTCATACTGATCACTATTATAGGTTTTGGCGAAGATGGTCATGACGCACAATGGCCAAACGGCGCCCGCATAGCAGTTTCCTTTGTACTTAACTATGAAGAAGGTGGCGAGAGAAACCCCATGGATGGCGATGGCATTAGCGAACCCTACCTGTGGGAGAAAGGCCCTTCGGGCGGTGGCAGGGAACAGCGCCATTTGAACGGCGAGGTAAGTTCTGGCTGTACTAACTGCATTTGAGACATACACTGACTTCGTACGTCTACCTCTGCAGCAAGACTACGAATATGGTAGCAGGTGCGGCGCTTGGCGGATACTACGCCTTATGAAGGAGTTCGGCTGGAACATGACCCTGTGGGCCATTGCAGTGGCCATGGAGAGAAATCCTACGTTTGCAAAAGCTTGCGTAAGAGACGGCCATGAAATTGGGGCTCATGGGTATAGATGGCTAGACATATGGGACTATTCACTTGAAGACGATAAGGCGTATATCAAGAAGACATGCAAAGCCTTGGAAGCGGCAACTGGTACGTCCTACCCGATGCCAAACATCTTGTTCAATACTGACGCGCATACAGGCGAATTTCCGGTAGGAGCATACTTCGGCCGAGGCACGCCAAATACAGCCAGCCTGCTCCCAATCATGTGGAAAGAAATGGGTCACAAAATGCTCTACACATCGGAAGTTTATAATGAAGACTCGCCATATTGGATCGATCTTCCCTGGGAGAAGCAACTGCCTGAATCGGAGAAAGAGGGCCTGTTGATGATGCCGTACAACTACGATTGTAAGCCGCATCTCTACATGACAACATGGCCGATTTGATCTAGTAACATGATTTAGGCAACGACGGAAAGTTTCACATGCTCCCTGGTTTCGTAAGCTCAGCAGGTGCAGTGTACGAGCAGTATCTCAAGGATACGTTTGACTGCTTATACAGAGAAGGCGGTAAGATGATGACCATCCCTTTGCATTCTAGAATAGCTGGTAAGCCAGGAAGGTCGGAGAGTCTGAGAAACTTCATGAACTATATTTCAAGGAAGGAACATGTGTGGGTTGCGACACGCAGGGACATTGCGAAACACTATCGCGAGACTTTTCCTTATAAGTTTGGGTCGAAGACTGGTTGTTCATAGATCTCTTCGTACCTATGGATCTGGATCGAAATGATTATTTGGCCACGCGGATCATGGGCTAGAAGGTATAACAGCCCTCCAAACGTACCCAGATCATGCATTTGGGTGCGCCGATTTCTTACTACACGTGCCACCTGGGCAACCTGGCAAACCAGTCGTGGGGACGCCGCATGGTCTTAAAGGACACATGCAGTCGCTAGAATCGAAATCCCAGATGCAGAGAACCTGTCGTATTCGCTGGATATGCCCGTGCCCGTGAAAACCTGTTGAGTCTTTACTCAGGTACACTATCACCTTTTTGGACAGGTCAACGCACTAGCCTCATTCTTGATCTTTTTGCCCGTCGGCTTCTTTCCTCCCGACGCGTTATCGTCTTATCATCGAAGATCTGCCGTTTTCCCAGCATTGCGAAACCTTGCATAGATAGATGGCTGATAGGAATATTTGTCTGCCGCAATGACGAGATGCGCAATTTGTAGAGGCGATCAAGATGTTTATAGCCTGGCAATCACCTCCCGCCGAACAACCGAGGCTCGAATTGGTATTTGCTCAGGCGTGAGTATTCCTGCGCGGTCATGTCTCGCCTTCTGCAACAAGGCAAGGATGTTTTGAGTTCTCCAAAAACCCTCAAAGTCATAGCGCAAGATACCAGCGATCAAGGCGAAGTACGTTATAACAAAGACCTCCTTCCCAGTCCTCCTGGTAAGCCTTGAAATGCATCTTTCAGCATCTCCAAAAGTTAACACAATGCAGAAGATCGGAGATGGCGCTGGCAACATTACTTTGCATACTATCTGACCATGACATTCAGTCCATCCTCGTACAACCTCGGCGCATCTCTTGTCTCAATCGGTTTACTCTGGTGGCACGGCATGATTGCTGCTATCATCGGCTCCGCCATTCTCACCGTTCTGGTTGTGCTCAATAGTCGCGGCGCTGTCAAGTACTTTCTTGGCTTCCCTGTGTATGTCCGCGCAGCTGCTGGCGTCAGGGGAGCGAGTTTGTATATCGTCGTACGAGCTGTGGTTGCAATCATTTATTTTGCGACGCAGACCTACTATGGAGGCCGTATCACGTCGGTGTTCATGCGGGGTATATTTGGAAAGGGTTACAATGATATACCAAACCGCCTCCCAGAGAGTGCGGGGATCACGAGTAGAGATTTGCTGAGCTTCTTCTTGTTTTGGATGGTAGGTAATGTCCACCTTTCTCTCGTTCAAGTCCAAGGCCGACTGAGTATGCTAAAATTAATAGGTTAGTGATATCCATGTACGAACTGTATGTGAGACAAATACTGACTTCGTAAACTCATCTTTAGGCGCAACTACCAGTCATGTTCATTCATCCCACGGTACTTCGACACCTCTTTGTTGTCAAAGCTATCTATACAACGATTGCACTCTTCGGGGTGCTCGCTTGGGTAATCAGTGCCAATGGGGGCAAAATTGGAAGTTTTACGTACACGACCAAGCAGACTCAGCTCTCGGGCTCAGCTCTGATCTGGCCCATGATACAAGCCATCAATTCCGTTATGGGCGCTCTGGCGCCAGTGCTTATCAATCAGCCTGATATAGCGCGATACGGACATTCCTACGGCGATGTGACATGGAGCCAGGGCTTCGGTATTCTTACCAGTAAAGTACTGGTCATGTTCCTGAGTACCGCAACGACTGCAGCCGCTACACAAGTCCTTGGCCAAAGCTATTGGAACGTATGGGATCTCTACGACGCCATCTTGGATCAATATTGGACTGCTGGAGCTAGAGCAGGGATAGTATTTGCGTCTTTCGGTATGATGCTCGCTGTACTTGTCACCAATGCAGGAAGCAACTCGCTTCCCGTTGGTGCCGATCTTACAGGAATCTTCCCTCGATGGTTGACCATTGTGCGGGGCCAGGTACTCTGCGCAATTCTGGCACCCTTACTTGTTCCATGGAAGATTATCGCCTCGGCGACTGCGTTCTTGACATTCCTCGGAAGTTACACTGTATTTCTGATGCCGATCTGCGCGTGCATGATTGTCGACTACTGGCTCGTTCGAAAGGGTAACTTGCATGTTCCCTCATTGTACACGACTGCATCCGAAAGCCCGTACTCGTACTGCAAAGGCTGGAATATGCGCATGCTGGCTGCGTGGACAGCTGGGGTTGCCTTCACGGTCCATGGCGTCGCAGGGTCTTTGGATGCTGATTCTGTCGCCGAGGCTAGCAAGAATATGTACAAGCTTGGCTTTCTACTATCTCTGTTCATGGGCGGCTTGGTTTATTACAGCTTGTGCCTCATCTGGCCGGTGAAAATGGTGCCTCGAGGGGCAGGGGGAGAGCTGGGGTTTGAAGCGTTGGCAGCGAACGAAGGTTTCTTCGACGACGAGAATGTAGGAACTATCACGGGCGTACGGGAAGGCGAAGAAGTGCATGGGACGCAGCACGGCGCTGCGGATAGCAAAGGGTTTGTCTGTTAATTCCATGACATAGCTGTGAGTAAGCGCTGGAGGCTGTGGCCAAGTGTAACGTGACGTGGCGGGGCGTCGTACATGCAGGTGTGGCTGGTCGACAAGCTTGGACCACGCGCAACGTCACTGCCACTGCCGGGAGAGTGTGGGAGCTTCACCATGTCCAAGGCAAACATCTCAACGTCGACGCTTGGTGCTGCCTGACTCTGCTCGTTGTACCAACAGGCGCTACCATTGTTACCCCCAGTGAGCGCGACGACTACACCACCACCACCGACATGTGGGACGACGAGGACAACAATCCGTATGGATCCTTTGCCCGCCATGACTCCAACACGTCCGATATTCCTGGGCTAGCGTCGCCCGCTGCCCGTAAGGCTTCTACCTACCTACTGTCTGAAGCAACCGCCAGCATCACTAGCTGACATGATCAAGTGCCGTACCGCCCCGCGACGCCGCCCTCGGAGGCTTCGTCGCCCGCACAAGAATCGCCCGAGTATGTCTCTCAGCGCGACATGAGCGACGTCGACTACAACGAGCAGGACCAAGACCACGCAGACCCAAAGGCGCCTAAGAAGGGCGGGTACGATGCGCGCGTGGAACAATGGCTGTACGAGCACCCCGAGCAACTCGTCTTGATCACGAGCGCGGGCAAGGACGGTGTGAACTACATCCAGTACACCATCAACTGCGGTGTATGTTAGCCAGGCTGCTGGGGAGCCGCGCAGCTGACACATGAACAGGGCCTCGAAGTCAAGCGCCGATACTCTGAATTTGCATCCCTGCGCGCCGAACTGGTCAGACTTCACCCCACGCTCATCGTACCTCCCATCCCCGAGAAGCATACCATGGCCGACTACGCCGCCAAGCCGACAAAGGCGAAGGAGGATGCCGGTATAATAGAGCTGCGGAAGCGCATGCTGGCTGTCTTCCTTAACAGGTGTAGGAAGATGCAGGATATACTACAAGATGGCGTCTTCTGGCGGTTCCTCGATCCCTACACAAGTTGGGTAGGCTTCGTTCTCTTGTAGATACCAACCCCTTCAACTGACTTGCTTCTGTAGGCAGACGTACTCAACAGCCCGCCTGTTTCCAATATCCCCAAACAGATCCTCAAAGCACCTCCGCTCGATGCCGCGAACCCTTCCCAAG
Organism: Alternaria arbusti; assembly: GCF_024043155.1. Taxonomy (NCBI): domain Eukaryota; kingdom Fungi; phylum Ascomycota; class Dothideomycetes; order Pleosporales; family Pleosporaceae; genus Alternaria; species Alternaria arbusti. The sequence goes on along the minus strand of NW_026249954.1, from coordinate 827,021 downwards.
CCCACAGCTACCTTCCAGTCCCCTCGTCTTCCGCAAAATTGAAGTCAGGCGGTACCATATCTAGCTCGGGTACTCCTGTCTCACCAGCCAACAACGCAGCCCTACCTTCAGCAGCCGCGCATACGACACCGGGTCCTGCCATTTTCGGTCGTTTCCCTCCTGAGACGCGCAATATGTCGGAAGAGGAGTTGGATCCATACTTTGTTAGCTTCGAGAACTCGTCCAAAGACCTAGAACACCTGCTGCAAGGACCAATGGAGAAGGTCAACAGACGACTGCTCATGCACCTGGGCAATTGGGGAGAGGACATGGCAGATCTTGGCGCTCGATTCAATGCCTTTTCGCTATCTGAACAGACGCAGTCTCTCGCTGCAGCCATTGAAAAGACGGGACAAGCTGTCGACTCTACGTACATTGCGACGACCGAACTCTCTTCGTCTCTCAGCGCAGGCTTCTCGGAGCCTATGCGTGAGAGCGCGCAATTTGCCGGCATCGTACGTTCTACCTTGAGATATCGAGTGCTCAAGCGGATACAGGAGGACATGACAAAGGACGAACTTGAGAAGAAGCGCAATCTACTCGAATCCCTCGAACGCAGTGAAGCAGAGTCGAAACGATTAGAACAACATCTGAGTGGCGTCGGCCATCAACCTGCCCGAAGTCGCGCTGCATCCAACAGCTCACACCGAAGCATCGGCGAGGCGGAGCAACCACGTAGATCGGACGAGGATAGGGCGTCGATTGATTCCGACTTCCCACCTACACATGGCGACACACCATCCAGCGCACAGGGCGCACCTGATAATCAGTCACCGCCTAGTAGCCCGCACAAGAAGACTGCAAGTGGGAATTTCGTCACCAACAAGCTGTTTGGGTCCATTACACATGCTTTCAGGGGTATGGCAGACGTAGATCCTGAAAAGACTCGAAGAGATCAGATCGGCAAGACACGGGATAGTATGGTACAGGTAGGCTTAATATGTCATTTGTGAAGACACTTGGAGATACTGACCATTACGCAGCTCGAACAAGCGCTGACTGTGGCCGAGAAAGACACCAAAGACGCAAGTGCGGGTGTGATGAAGGACCTGCGACGATTCCAGAGCGAAAAGGAGGACGATTTACGGCGTTACATGGTATGTCTCGGTCTTTACCTAGTGCTCTTGAAAGCCGCTAAGAACAACTGCAGATGGAGTTCGCTCAATGTCATATCGATTGGGCGAAACGAAACAAGGCGGCTTGGGAAGAAGCTAAAGCCGAAGTTGAGAATATTGCGCCACAGCCCTCAGAAGAATACCCCAGGAGATCTGAGGACTTTGAAGCCCGAGAGCAGTGATGGCGCGTGCCATGTCTGTCTGTGTACACCTGGCGATGCATCCTTTGAGCGATTGCGCACCTGTATTGAATATGGCGAGTAGTAATTCAAAGTATAATAACAGTCGTTTGCTTTACCATGTACAACTACTCAGAACTACAACGTAGCTTCGTCGAACTTCAATCACCAGCTTATTGTGGAAATGTTCCCTTAGCTGCGCTCATTGAGCGTGCTGATAGGAGAGCATTCTGAGATCACTCTACACATATGACAAGGACGGTGATGTCTGAGCATGAGAATGCCAGCTGCCAGGGTGGTTTTATACGACAAGATAGCTCCATGGACGATACTGTGAAATAGAGCTCAACGCAATTCTACATAAGAGAGCTCCAGCAGCCTTGATCTCTTCCCCCTTGTTACGCTAACCATTTACACCCTGCTTCTAGTCAATGTGTTCTGTTACTGTTACATCGCCAAAAACCTACTTTTCCACGGATCCCCCAATCAGGCCTTCTTGCTCTTCTACACGGCTTCAACAATTGCGAACTCGGCAACGAGATTCAGGGACACAGGTCGCTTCGAACGTTGGATAGTATGCTGCTCACGGATTTGAGGGTTTGGAAAAGGACAGGGGTGAGGACTTGGAAGGAAACGCGACAGCGATCATGAGTACGGAAGGTATTAAGTGCAAGGGGTGGAGGAAGGCCAGGGATAAACATGGTTGCTCTGCGAGGATTGGATCAAACAGGACGGGTGATGCGCAGGCAGCGAGGACGACGGTCTGACTGGTGGCTAGTGACTGTGCAAGATATAGAGTAACGTCATCTCCCCATGGCCGCAAGTCATGACACAGGTTTGATAGTCTCAAAGAGGTCATCTGTATCCGTTCGTAGACACATAGGACTGGCAGTGGCCGGGGTAAACCATGTGGAAATCGGGTGAGTGGCAAAATAGTTGGGGGATCGTAAAGTCCATGATATGCATTGATGGTTAGCAGACAATTGATCTCAAACGCCATCCGTCTTGTCGTTCCCATCCGCAAGAGTTTTACAGGCGCTCGTAGATATACATGCCGATGCCCGCAGAAGCAACTCCGTATCCACCGTGAGGAAGAACCAGGCGAACCAGTAGTTGTAGAGAAACCGCCACTCGACTCCAGCCATGACCTTCGTAGTCATCATCAGTGTGCATCCGCTTATTTCTTGTCCTTCTTCGCACCGCCCTTGGACTTGGCTGTGCCCCGGAACTCCTTCATCCTGTTCTTGCGCTGCTTGCCTGTTGTCCAGTCAGTATGTGTCATGTATCGACATGCAGATCCATCGCCATAATTGCGACACCATGCATAGACGCAGGGAAGACGTACGCTGCTGCCTGCTGGCCTTCTCGACCTTGGTGGCCATGCCGTAGCGTACTAGCCTGTAGCGGGGCTCGAACTTCTTCATGGCTTCGGCGCTGTCATAGATAAGAGCGAAGCCGGTGCTCTTGCCGCCACCAAAGTGTGTCTTGAAACCGAATACGGAGACATCGTCCTTCTTGGCCTTATACAGCTCACCGAGCTTGCCACGGAGTTCGTCCTTGGAAACGTTTGCGCGGTTGGGGTGAAGGACATCGCTGTAGTATTCCCGTCAGACTCAATCCCCCGCAACTGTGTACTCGGCGTTTCCTGCACTTACACGACCATCTGACGACGTCCGAGGAGAGGGTTGCGGATGAACTTGCGCGTGCGCAGAGTAACTTGAGAGTCGGCCATGTTGGGAGGATTCGACCTGCAACACGACAATTAGCCGTGAGTCACAAGTACAATAGGGCGGGCTTGGGTCTGCAATGGACGTACTGGACAGAGATCGATCTTGCTGTTGTCGATTACCTGTGGTTAGCTGGCGGCAAGATGGAGATGTCGAATTTGCTGCGTCGTGTCGGCGGTCGGCAGTGCGCCTCGCTTAGTCTGCCAAGGCGCCCCGCTCCATAGTTACGTAAGCAGATGCGTGCTTGGATGTTCTTCCCTCTCGTCAAAATCAGAACATACAACTAGGCTGCACGACTAGGGAGGCTGAGACACATTGAAACATTCTAGCTTACGTGCCGAACAAAAACTATTGTCGCTTCCATGGACGCTCCATCCAACCTACCGCAGCTACTTATCTTGCAGCGCCAGTATTTCCAGCTGGTCGAACCACACCAATTAAGATGGCCAGATGATGCGATACTAAAAGCGCCAAACGTACAAGTGTGGCTCTTCCACAATCTGTTCGATGCAGCCAATATCACATCACTACCCCCGGGCCGCTATCGGTTGAGGATTCTCAAACAACTTGTCGCAAAACTCGAGAGGTCGATCACCGACCCGGAGGAGGATGTATGGTCTCCTATCTCCTCACCATGGCTTTGCCTTCGCTGTAGCCAGCCATCTATCAAGTCATAATAATCATCTTGCAATCGCAAAGATTCCATGCAGCACTTGCTGACCTTTCTCTTCGTCCCAATTATAGGAAATCTCAGATGACATTATGGAAGCGATGACTATTCTGCTTGTTGCTGATCTGCCCTCCGAAGCCGATGCAGCTCAGCAAAAAGCATTCGTGACGTACTCTTACCCCCATCATTCAATCGATGATAGCGTAACGCACGAACGTACGGTAACGCTACTTGAAGCGCGATCCGTCATCTCCTCGTCTGGAACGACTGGTCTCAGAACTTGGGAAGCCGCCTTGCTACTCGGGTCGCATCTCGCGTCCGAGGCTGGCCGACCGTTTGTATCCGGGAAGAGATTGTTTGAACTTGGCGCAGGAACTGGAATGCTGTCCATTCTTTGCGCGAAGCACTTGGGGGCGACCGGCGTGGTTGCCACAGATGGCGACGAGGCTGTTGTCGATGCCATCAGAACAAATCTTTTTCTCAACGGACTTGATGTCGATGACACGTCCCGGATTCAAGTGCGGACAGCCGCGCTGAGGTGGGGCCATCCCATTGACGCAGCGACCTTTCCCGAAGACTATGGCATGAGCGTACCAGATGTTGTAGTGGGAGCAGACGTCGTAAGTCATCGTCATTGCAGTCTCGTGGAGAAGTGGATCTGACAACGTCGCAGACATACGACAAGTCCGTCATTCCGCGATTGGTCTCGACTCTGGGAGAATTCTTCTACTTGAACCCAGCGCTCGAAGCTCTGATATCTGCGACGATTCGCAACGAAGAAACGTTCGAGACCTTTCTGAACGCGTGTAGTGGGTCTCTCCACGTCTTGTTTTCCTGGCCATGTTACGACATCGGGCGAGTTGTTGCTGACTTTTGTGGGGTAGGGCGGAACCGTTTCAGCTTCGAGCAGGTTGATTGCCCACCGGTGCCTGAACACCAACAGAAAGGGCCGTTCTATCCAACTTCGACCCCGATCCAACTGTGGCGTGTCACTAGAGGGCGATACATGGACGATGCGTTTTCTGTTTGAGACCAAGGTGTCGAGAGAGAAAACTCTTGACCGACATATGAAGGTACATAGACGCTGATGGTGGCGGATTGCAGCATAAAGAAAGGTGTGTATTTTGAAGCCTAAGAGATTTTCTGGTGATTCACCATGTTCGAGACGGTGAAGGCCCTTCTGAAGACCCGGTTGGCTCTTCTGTTGCGCGGCCGCTAGGATAGAGTTACGCGAGTAGACAATGGACCCGCATCTAGTTATGCACAGTCAAAAGTCACACAACCGGAGTGCTTCAGAGATGCGAATTATCGGCAAGGAACACACTCTATGTATAGCGGCTCGCAAGCCGACTGGTGAGCTGGATGAAGCCGCGAAAAAAGCTGTTCAAAGCCCGACTAAGGCGTGGTGAGTCGATTGCGAAAGAGGAGCCGCGCCCGGTTACCGAACGGAAGGCTGTGATAGATACGCAATATGGCTTCATTGTGTTGAGAGAGCTCGCAACACAGAGCAGGCGTGACGGTGTCGCGTCAGCGATACGCACCCGAGTGGGCAGTGGTGTGTAGTGATGGTGCCCGCTGCGAGTCGCACCGAGTTGCACAAGAACGTGGACCTTTGGCGGTCTTCCCGTGTGCATGCTCGGCCCGCAATTCGCTGCAACACGACGGCTGCGACGTTTCCATGCACAGCGCTGCAACGGCGAAAGGATGCACTATGGCCAGGCTTCCCCGCCGTGGCTACACCGGCAAAGATTAAGTTGTAGCAAGGCACCGTGGTGGATGCGAGTGGGGGGTAGTAGGGAGGAGTCAGCGGGCAGCGGGTGCCGCTATGGCGTGCTAGATGATCTCAATGGCTCCATCGTGATGGCTATCACGAATCATCCCCACACGCGCAACCATATCCCGACCGCATATCTAGGCCGTCGTCGTCAACCATGTTCTAGAACTGCCCTCAGGTACTCGCAGGCGCCGGTCTCGTAATTACTTATTGACCGCAATCCCGCACTCCTCTTGCTATCGATCTCGGATACATTGCTTGTTATCCTGCCGCTGAAAGCCGCCTGCCTCGTGGAAATACTCGGCTTTGCTGTCTCTCACGAACTGCTGCTTATCGCCGCGCACCCCAGCCCAGCCCAACCCGCGCATCGTTCCCGGAACTATACTGCACTCTATCCTTCCTTCCTTCCTTCCGACGTCGCACGTCCCGTGTCTGTTGAAGTAAGCTCGTTCTCCTGGCTTCTTGGTGTCGCCTCTCAACCTCGTCGATCGATCAAGGCCCCTTCTTGTACATCGTCACGATCTAGACACGCACTATCGTGTTCCTGGCTAAGACGTTGGCGCAGAACCCAAGCGATAAGGATCCTAAACAAAGCCACGCACGAACCTTCCGTCATATCAGCAGCTGGTACTCGGCGGCCTGTGTCACCGCTTCTTTGCTGCCCTACTTCCAGCCCTGTAACGACATCGTGCACCGTGCACCGTGCGCGATTACCACAGTGAGGCTTTTAAAGTTCTTCTGCATCCATCATGGCCACACATCACGTTCGTCACCCGTCTCATCAATCCAAAAAGTCGCAGCCAGCGCACGCACGGCCCTCTAGGCCTCTGTCAAAGCGGACCCAGTCCCACGGCACCAAAGCCGCCTCCAAAGCCGTTCATTACAAAGAGACTGCATCCGACGAGGACGAGGACTCAATGGCCGTGAGTTTTTTGAACTACTGGTATGTTGTCGTCATCCGAGTCCTCGCGACTGCGCACTAATCTTGTGTTGCAGCACCGTCTGCGAGAAGCAAATTATTGTTCCCAGTAACTCTGTGCTCTATTGCTCGGAAAGGTATGGCCCACACCCACTCTATGATGCACAGGCCACCTACTGACATGCACACGTAGCTGCAAGAAAAAGGACACCGAGAAGAGCCTTACCTATTCATACGATCATTACTCACCGCCAACTACGCCATTTGCCAACTTCACGTTCGACGAGTTTGCCTTTCGCGACATTGTACCTCAGCGCTCCCCCACTCAGCCTGAGTCAAAACGCTCGTCATGTGCCTTCTCCGACATCTCGTCAGACGATAACAGCGTCGACCGGTGTCAGCGTTTCGACTCGGAGGCATCAAAATATCTCCGCAAATTCCAATCGCCTGCCTACTTCCCCGATACCGTTCGACCGCGCTACAGCCGTAGCTCTACTTCACAAATCAGCTTTAGCGCCGCCCCCTCGCTGTCACACACCCCAGCCTCGTCAGTGAGCTACTCGCTGCCATACACGCCCGCCACTACGCGACCTCTTCCACCCAGGACTAAGCCGTCGCATAGTGGGTCTTACGGAGCCAAATCAATTGACCTCGTTACCCCAGTGACGGCTCCATCGAGTCCAAAGTCCTATTCGCACAAATCGGCGGCTTCCATATCAAGGACGTCTGCTAGTACAATTGAAGGCGAGATCTTCTACGCCAAGTCACCAGTTCCTGAGCCATCATTCGCTAGTGGCAGTCTTGGTCGATTACTTGCTTCAACACCTCGTTAAACAAGTGCTGTCTCGAGGACGCTTGATCACAAATCGCCCCTCGGGTTTTTTAACACAACCTTTTCTAATAGCAGGCCACGAGCGCTTGGCTATGCGGGCGTAGCCTCGATACTCTTGGGACATGTACATTTCGTTTCCACAACAAAAGTCTTTTGGTCATCGCGTAGATGGCCCTCCTTTGCGAATAGCGATATACCAACAAGCCTTTAGATCTCATGGAGAAATTAGGATGCATGTAAGTAGATAGAAACAATGAATAGATGTCAGTGCCAATGTCACGCACATTCAATCTATGCAACCGTCTCCGCAATGTAGGCTAGCATTGCCCGCCACCATCACTGCAGCCTTTCATTAAGAAGGCTATAGATCCGAGAAGAAGAAATTGGGATAACAAAGCCGGCGAATCTGGTAACTCCCCTCTACCAGTGTCCACCGAAAGCGTAATAACGACCAGCCTTCCATAGCCTTCTCAACAACCTCAAACATTCGTTGCATCTCCTTATCCGAACTTTCCACACCCCTGCAATCTCCTCGTCATCTCATACTTTCCATATACGCAACGGTCTTGTAATTTGTCGATCACGACTAAGTATACACGCAACATAGAAGAGGAGAGCGTATAGAAAGGTTAGTCATCAGCGAAGGTGTAGAATCTCCTGAACACTTACTATTCACAAGAGCTATGCCGAAAAGAGTAAACTTGGGCTTATCCTACCCCGCAGCTGCATGGCTGCGACTCGCACAGTGAAGGGGAGGGGGCAGGATGATCAAGAAGCTCACAAAAAGTGTGAAGACTTTGTGGACTCTGGCGTCATTAAGGCCGGCAATGGTAGACATTTACATCAACAGATAAATAACGCCTCTCTTTATGGCAAGCAGACCTGCATCCTATATGGACTATGAATTAAGTAAGGAATGTATGTACAAACGCCACCGCATGCAAATAAGGAACGCTATGCTATGCAATACCTCATCCGGAATCCTGTAAATACACATTATCGGATGTTTCTCGTGATCCTCCCTCTCCAATCATCATCGTTTGTAGTAGAGCGCAGTGCTTATAACCCGCAGTTACTAGTAGCGACCTGAGCGTACTGGGCATCGATACGTCCCAGAGCCGCAGCCTGGCCGTTTGTAAGCTCGTCCATGGCTGCCTTGGCGAGGTTGAAGCCTTGAGCAGCATGGTCGACGGCGAGAACGTAGATGGTCTTTCCGTTGTAGGTAACGCCGTAGCATGTACCACACTAGTATGTATTGTTAGACAATGAAGATGAGGAAATGTAGTAAGTGTACGTACCTGTGGGCTGTTCCATCCAGCAACACCCATATATCCACCGATTTTAGGGAAACCAGCAACGTTGGCTTGAGTTTGCCAGTTGTACTTTGTGATGAGGCCGTTGGAGCCGTCCGAGCAGGCGAGCGAGGTCAAGGCGCGGCTGCCGTCATCGTAGCCAGTATCGTAGCTGACAGTGATGGCCGAAGCCAGACTGGCAAAACCAAGGATTGCCGCTGAGGTGATGCTGGAGAACTGCATGATTTGTTGGTAGATGGGTAGAGGCTTAGAGAATGGAGGTTTGGAAGTCGGAGGGCTGGTTACTGATGATGCGTGTCTTGCAGTTGCGAGTACATTGCCATTTATACCATCCGCCATGTCGAAGCCTCCACTCTACGATCCGAGGCTTCCACCTCGTCTTTCGTCACGATGGCAATCTTTACAGGGTGCCCAAGCGCGAACGCGAGCGACATCCCGGAATGACTTACCATTTCGACAGCACTAGCTTCAGCGGTCAAAGCAGATGACCATGAAATAGCGGCGTTTGGTGTAGGTTAGCACAGATAAGCTTATAGCGCCAAAAGACACGAGAATTAATGCGGAGAGTTGCGATATTTTTGGCACGCTAGCAGCGGGAGAGGCTTTCACTAGCTATAAACGGTCCAGTAGACGAGGAAAAGGCCCGGAGATACGGATGGTTGCATTCAATGTGCCATAATAAGTAGCCACGGACAGCGATCAATAAAACGATGCTGCACCCCACCGGCACGCGTGCACGATAAATCTCACGAGATTTAGGTATGATGTCGTGACCGGACGGGGTCTGAAGGCGACGCACGTATAGTCTCGGAAGTGGCGGCAGCCAAAGCCACGTCGACGAACACGGAATCTGACTACCACCGTCAGAGCGTCACACACGATGCAGTAATTGTTGTTGCTCAGGGGAGGACGTCGTCGAGTTCGCTGTCCGTTAGGGTAGCGCTCACACCAGCAACGATTACCTTGGTCAGCAGATGAACCTTGGAAGCGTCGATTCACCGCCCATGCAGACCCCCATTTCGGCATTCACGACACGAGATACAACCGTAGCGTTTTCCAATTGAAGTTCGACCAGAATGTTCTCCCTGGGAGCTGCGATCTCGTGAGAGCGGAGCCTTGACCTTGGAACACAGCCGCGGAGCAAAGCGTCGGTTCATTCGGTATACCAGGCCCGTGGACGCTTTGACTTCCGAAGGCACGAAGCAACCAGGTGCAGATAGAACCTTGGAACGGTCGCCACGCTTTGCGCAACGGAAGAAGGTGCCGAGGAAGCTCGGTGGTATGTCATGAGATCTGGTCGTTCGGAAGATGTGTGGCAGCGCCGAGTGCAGCACCAGAAGCTGTTGACGCTGTTGCTTGTTGCGCTAGTCTTTCGGGTGACGGAGAATTTCTCAAAGCGGAGCCAACGGCTCGTTAGCTACCTACGCTCCAGATATCGCGATGGTAGGTGTCCACTGTCACGGCAGTCGCTATGGATCCACGCATGTTACGGGTGAGATGACAGGGCGGAAATAGCGCACGACTTCCGTGCACGCTCTCCAAAACATCTCGCGTTCCATCAACGACCAACAGCGAGTTTCATCCCTTGGCCAGAAACGCATTTGCCATGGAAATAAGGGTCTGGTCTTAGCTCCTGGACAGCCACAGGATCGGCCTCAGGCTCGAAACAGCCATACCCGAGCGGCAAGTGGCTCAATACAGGCGCCCATGGCAAACATAGCCAGTAGCAGACCTCTGCATTGTGACATGTTGACCGCCCTGTTTCCCCAGATCTCGCTTCAAGCGTTCAGGCGTCAAGAAAGCGTGCCTTCGCGACGCCTGAAGTCTCGGAGGTGTTATGGCATGGCACGCGTATACCGATTGATCCGCTCAACAGGCGGCAACTGTTTCTCTATATACTATATAATGGACGCAAATGTGCTCATTTGGCTCGGCAGGCAGGTCCACGTTCTTCTCTTCTCACTACCAATTACACACCAAGACAACCTTCGTTTCTACCCGCATTTTCTTAATTCCCAAACGAGCTAGTCTCTTTACCAACAAACCAACCATAATGCATTTCTCAACCATCTTCGCTGCTTCGGCCATGGCCAGCGCTACCTTCGCAATGGATCACAAGGTCATTGTCGGCAACAAGGCTGGCGATCTTGTCTTCAAGCCAGACAGCCTCAAGGCCGCTGAGGGCGACACTGTCACCTTCTCGTTCTGGCCCAAGAACCACTCTGTCGCTCAGGCTACCTTCGCCAACCCTTGCCAGGTAAGATTCTCCATATACGAACTGCGTGTGGGACATACACTGACTTCGTACGTCCAAATTTAAAGCCTATGGACGGTGGCTTCTTCTCCGGTTTTGTTCCGACATCTGATATGGAGAGCGTCGCCAGCACAACCTTCACCTATGAGGTCAAGAATGCTTCAGCTCCCGTCTGGTTTTACTGCTCTCAGGGCATGCATTGCCAGAATGGCATGGTCGGTGTTATCAACCCCCCGTAAGTTTTCCACTTATCTTGTAGTCGCTTGCTTTCACTGACATTGTCTAGGGCGTCTGGTCCCAACACTCTTGATGCATTCAAGAACGCTTCTGAGAAGGCCACCGAAAACGTATCGCCTACATCAACCGCCGGCACTGGTGGTAAGCTCAACGAAAACGGTACTTCAACATCCGAGTCACCTTCACCTTCTTCAGCAACAGGTGCTGCGTCCCATCTCGCTGGCAGCGCTGTGTTCGCGGGTATGACGGGTCTGTTCACCTTCTTCATGCTCTAAGCGATCGAGCTTGTAGTGCGAAGCAACTGTTATACCCCAGCAAAGATGGAACGAAGCTCTGGCAGACAATGTGCATTAGTATGGTGGAACACCATCAAGAGAAAGTGGCAAAGTATAGGTATTCTTGGTGTTAATTGTATATGAGTATTGAATGAACTAGTCAAAACTCCAACTATGTACGATCGTGTAGTGAGCACTGCTAATTGGGTAACGTACAGAGCTGCATACATGTTGGTCATAGCAGCATGACTGCTAAACGATGGCGGAGTCTAGGTGGCCTGTTAAGAGTCAGCGAAAGCTGTCGAAAACAAGCAGAAGTGTAATGTGAGGTTGAAATGCAAATCAGACATCCAAGGAAGGTATTCGCGCTCATTGACCATCTAAAGTAGGTTCGATTGATGGCTAGCGTGGAAACTGCGAATGTGGAATGCTTTTCATCATGGTGCAGGGACGGGAAGTTGGGAGAGCAGTAGTACTTACAAGAGCAAGTGCTCAAAGCAGAGAAACTGGTGTCAATGAGCATGCGACACAGGGGCGAGCGCTGGATACGCTTGCAGCTGCAGAAGAAGAAGAAGAAGAAGAAGCACGTGAACTGAAGCAGAGTGCAGGAAGCTAAAAACTTTTAAGTGGACCCGACCGGGGTTATGTTTCGCCGGGGCCGCAGAAACTTGTTGATGTTCAGCGCATGCATGCGCTTGTAATGCCGGACGTGGCTTCTAGAGGAACTGCCTGGACACAATCACTCAGAGCTATGCCCCGGTCTCGACATGTTGTTGTCACATGTTCGTTGTGTGGGCTAGTGTTCCGATAGGGCTCACAACTCAATCACAACCTTGCGAAAGCTGACACCCTCCTTCTGCTTCTTGTAGCCCTCCGCCACAGCGTCGAGTCCCTTTCCAACTACCAGTGGTTCTGGGCTAAGGTACGTGCACGAAGTCAGTGTATGCCTCACACGCACTTGGTACATAGATACTTACACAGCTTTTAGTGTACCCCTTTCCAACGCCTCTGGCACCCACCGAGCCCAGACAACGTCACCGACGTACTTGTCCGCCAGCGCTACACTTGGACCGAAGACGCTTGTGCCCTCGATACCTTTTGGAAGGCCCTCTGCATCAGGCAGCACAGAGCCATAACGTCCACCGAGCTTCTCGTATACTGGTGCCCAGGCAGCCGCAGCATCCGGTGTACCAATGGCGTCACAAACACCCGCGAATTCCGTGCCTTCGAGAGCGGCGATGATGTCGTGGGCGACCTTGGGGTCCTTGTAGTCAAAGGCTGCTGTTGCGCCCAGGCCTTTGAGCTTCTCTAGGTTGTGCTTGCTCGCTACGCTGACGACCTTTACACCGGCACCCGCGGCTAGCTGAATTGCAGTCGCTCCAACGCTGCTCGAGCCGCCCCATACCAACACTGATTTGCCCGTAGAAGAGGGGTTGGAGGATGGCAAGGGTAACGCGAGGGTCTCCTTCTTGAAGAGGCATGCGGCGGCAGTGGAGACGGCAAGAGGTAGCACCGAGGCCTCGGCGAACGTCATGTGCGATGGAATCTTTGATACGACGAGCGCGTTGCAAGCAGTGTAGAGCTGAAATCCACCGTGCGCGGGGTCGTTAGTCACGAGTGAGAACGCGTGTCTGTACCATGCTGTTAGTTCACAGCCCCGCGGAAGCTCTCAAGGTTGAAGGCGGAAGACGAACCCTAGCACCCGGTCGCCCTTGGTAACGTGTGTAACGCCCTCGCCAACTTCGTGCACCTCACCAGCGACGTCAGTACCACAGACGTTGGGATACTTTTGCAGGAAGATGCCGTAGTCCTGGATTTTCCCTGCTCTAATTAGCAACTCATTCCTACTAGAAAATGCAGATACTCACAATCTACGGGGTTAACGGCAACGGCGTGGTTCTTAATAACAACCTCGCCCTTGCCTGCCTTTGGCATGGGAGCTTCCTTGACCTGGAGCTGGCCCTTTGCTTCTGGGATCCATGCTGCTTTGTTTGACATGATGGTGGTAATTCTTGAAAGATATCGTTTCTTGGGAGCAGAGTACAGACACAGATGTGAGGCAAAAACGATGGCTTGTACCTAACTAACGAAAGAAGAGACAGCACCGGTGTACGACGGCGCAACACGCTCGCCGATGCCGTCTACCCACCTTCGATTACTGAGCCTCGGTAGATCTCCAGTTCATGCACACAGATCGAACCCCACATTACGCTTTGTTTCCGAACGTGACTACAGATCTGTTTAGCATGTTAACTGGTGAGCTGGTTATGCGGTGACGTTATCTGAGCAATGATGATGTATAGCGCTATGTCATCGTTGGTGGATTTAAACGGAGTTTGGCCGGCTTGTTCCATGCGCACGGTTCGAGCCGGGGAGTGCCACGAGTGAACACCAACAGAAACGAGAACAAAAAGAAACAGTAGAGTAATATGAGATTAGGTTGCGGGTTAAAAAGAGTTTCGGTTTCGGAGTACTATTTGGATTCTACGCAATCGCGTTCTTGCTCTGACACGTGGCTATTTAGTTACTGCTTGGAAGCCTAAATTGCATGTGATTTGGGTCCTCGAACAGACTCGATGTCTTCTACTTCATTCATACATTTCAGGTCTTCCCCTTGCGATCTATATACAAATCATTGTTGAACCCTGGCTACTCACGCCAAGATTCGAGTCAAGAAGGTATACATGCAACAGGTTGTGCTTGCAAGTAGCTCTCTGCATAGTTCGCTCTATCTGTTAATTCTTCTTTTGGTTTTATTGGACAAGACAAGCTTTTAGCCTGGAGTGTATTCTCTCACATTGCGATTTTTTTGCGGGGCATGCGGGCGTGTGTAGATACAGACTCAATTACACATCAACAGCTTGTTGTCACCCCATACACAATATTGTCTATCACAGCCTGTAATTCATAACGGCCCATTGCTTTAGAGATTGCAATAGATTCAGGGACTGCATGAGGCTACTCTGGATGCGATCATGAACTTGTTAATGTCTGGTATTTGCTTAACCTATCAAGCGTAAAAGGCGAGATGTGTTAGGTATTCCAATTCATCTCGGCTCCTTATTCCAAAACTGTTGGCTTATGTTGTCCTGCCTCATTTACGATCTCTGCAGATTTCATGTGCCTCCTGTTCGGCCGAGCGTTGTCATAGGTGTGCAGCGTGTACGCCACCAAAATTTCTCAAGAAGCAGCCTGTCCAGGGCTCCGTAGGCTGCTGCCACAACTCGGCCACTCGTGCGCGGCTTAATATTGGGAGGTATGAAGCTCCAGGTCCTCTCCTACCAGGAAATCGAGAAGTTAAGTAAGTGACAAAACCGCGGCAAAGGCCTCGTAAAGGCTGAGAGAGCGATAAGCGTGCTGCCGAGTCATTTGTGACGCGTATTAAGCCACCGTCTGATTCAAGCGCCAATGCCCCGACAAGCGCAGTAGGTAGCAACACCAACCAATGTGGAGTGGCATTGCAACGGCGCAGCCGAAGCAGATGGCCATGCCGCACTCCGATTGACTTTTGTTGGTTTTCCACCACTACAACCACCCTGCTACGAAACCGTCCGTGAGCGCCTCGCCGAAACGCCCGCGTACTGCGATGCTTACTTGGCCTCGCTGATCTGCATCTCGCAATCGGTCCTGCGACCTGATCCCCACCATCCTCATCAACTACCTAGACAGCGACTCTCCGCCGGCTTTCCTCGCGTTCCAAGATACCTTCTTCGCCACGATGAAGCTACCTCCCATCGCGGTAGCCTGTCTTTCCGCTCTCGCCATAGACTCATGCAGCAACGTCATCGCGCAACGCCTCAAAGCATGGAACGAATCTAAGCCCTTCGTCTTCGACCGCGTCCTCTTTACCCAGTTCGCCATCATGGTCGTACTCACCGCGCCCATCAACTACCACTGGCAGAATTGGCTCGAGCGCGCGTTTCCGGGCTGGAAGACCGTCAAGCAAACAAGGGCTGTAGGCGAAGGTGAAGAGGAGAAGGGCATAATGCTGAGAGGTGATGGAGAAGGAAAGGGCATTGTGGAAGAAGAGGTTAGAGTGAGGAACTGGTGGAATATTTTCAAGAAGTGGTTTACGGACGTGAGTGGCCTATGCTCCAATTGTGGTGACGGATTAAAGCTTACGAGATACAGTGCATAACCATGGGCGCGCTACTGAACCAGTCAATGTTCCTGATTCTGATTGGTCTCATGAAGGGCAAGACAGTTGCGATGATTGGGCAGGACTTCAGAAACGTAAGTAGGCCCTCTGCCGAAGGGCTGCTGTGTGCAGTGCTAATACTTAAAACAGGAGCTCTTCGGTCTCATCTTCGATTCGTACAAGGTCTGGCCGATTGCCAACTTCTTTAGCACCACCTTCATCCCTGTCGAGCGTCGTATTGTCTTCCTCAGCTTCTGCGGTTTACTGTGGAACATATATCTGAGCCTGGTGGCAGCTCGATTGTAGACGTACCAAGACGCAACATACCAGATTCCGCTTAGAATAAACACAAGGAAGATGAGGACTGCGTTACGCTGGTATCTAGATCAAGTAGACATGTTACCACTCTTCGGCCCCTTCTTCCAAGCTTCCATAACCGCTGCCCA
Source organism: Alternaria arbusti (assembly GCF_024043155.1). NCBI lineage: Eukaryota > Fungi > Ascomycota > Dothideomycetes > Pleosporales > Pleosporaceae > Alternaria > Alternaria arbusti. The sequence continues at coordinate 811,103 of NW_026249954.1, read as the reverse complement.
ATATTTGTTCTCGTCCTCCCTGATATGACCACAGTGCGGACTTTTCTCAAACTGCACCTTTGTCACATCCCATCCCTTTGCCTTGGCAAGATCAGCGTGCTCATCTGCCTCCTCAAACCGAACCATCGTATCCGAACGACTATACAAATACAGACGCGGTACATTGGTATCAAACACCGATTCATCGTTCAGTTCTCGGCAGAGAACTACCATCATATTCTCCCTTCCCGTAGTCTTGTCTGCAATAAATGTGAGGACAAGGAGAAGATGAACCAGCGCCCCACCAAACCAACCCCAAAACGTGTTTCTGGGAAGGGACGCGGAAATGGCTGCATGGCTCTGCATCCACGGGCCTTTGGTCGGACTGGAATCGAGAATCTGTGCTTGCATTGGTAGCACTGTACCATACTTCTTTTTCCATGCTTTTGCAAATTCATTGACTTGATTTCCGCCGCCGTTTGAGAAACTATGGACAAGGATGCGTCCTCCTGAAGCGGTATGTTCGGCTACAAGATCTGTTGTTGGCTCGAGCAAAGTGGCGTAGGACGAGGTACGGCGGAACATGTCTGGGGTGAAGCATCGTACCAGCAGGATGCGGGATGTTGGGAAAAGCTTCTGGTAGGCAAGTGTGTATTTGGCGATGTGCTTTGCGGCCGCAGCGTTCCAAGTGAAGAGTAGGATGAGCGGAGTTTGCTCTGCGAGTTGGGATAGGTATGATGATGATGTCCAGAGATATGTGTTGTGACCTATCTTTTGAAAATCGGATAGCGGTGTTACTATGTCTGCATTGGGTGGAGAGGCTGATGGCTCCATTGCTGCGTGTGAACAAGGAAGCTGGTATGATGAGGTATATAGACACCTAGGCAGAGATGTATACTACATTGCGTCTTATTAGCTAATTGTCAACGACGCGACGACCTTCTTTAGAGCAGGTCTTCGAAACACAGCCTCGAAAGAACACGCTTCCTCGTAATTCACGTACGATTTGCTAGTAATGATACGGCCATAGAGCGAGCAGGTTGCTTCATCAGCTGAGCCAGAGAACACAGAGACGTTAATTGGTAATGACATAAAAGTCCTTCTTAGGAATGCACGTTTAATAGCACAAGTTGAATTCACGACCTTGGCGTAGAAGAGCAACCGAGCCGAGGTACCACCATTATTGGCTATTTACGTCCACTCTCGCAACACGCACCGAGTTCAATCTACGCGACTTACACTTTTGAGTTCTGAGGCTATGGGGCCTTGCATTGTGCGGTCTGACATGCTGGTGCCTAAACCGCAGTCTGGTTCTGACCCAACGCCCATGCAGCTGTGGGGCTCACCGTTGCACCCGCCTGCGCCACCCCGATAGCGATGCTTACGCCGCCCTCGCCCACCGCTGCACTCTATCCTGCAGCAAATCTGATGCCTGATTACTTGGAAGTAGAGGTAGCTGTTGAGCGTGTAGTCTGATGTGAAGTGAGAAGATGATTGGAAATAGTATATGGGAGAGCTCAGCTTGACATGTATTTATCTAGTGGGTCACTTCTCGTCCCCTGCCACAAGCGCCGCCTCCTGCGATGCCATATGCGACTTGTGCGCATGCTTGTTGATTGTCGTCTGTATCCCATTGCCATGGCCATGGCCGGCGGAACGTCAGGTACTTGTGGAGCGGCGGGCGTATTATTTGCTCCTTTCCTGCCCAATTTGAGCGACAGTAGTATGAAAACAGCTGCGATCAAGATGGCTAGCAGTAGCATAATCTTCCTCTTGATGCTGCGCTTCTGGTATCCAGAGGCGACGTTGAGCTCCTTGTCGGCTTCTTTGACGTCTCGCGACATGTTCTCTACATTGTAATCTATGCGATCGAGCATGCTGCCCTGATCGATGACCATGGTCTGCAGCTCTTGGAAGATGTTTGCTAGCTCGATGATGCCTTGGGCGATGTCTTCGATTTCGCGCTCGCGCTGAGCAATGATTGCTTGATTGGGGTCGTGGCGCATGCGCTGTTGCTTTGTCTGGAGGAGAGTGGACTGGGAGAAGGAGCGATCGGCGTCCGACTCTTGCAAGGCAGGGTCGTTGTAGGGGTTTTGGACGGGTGTTGCAACGCGGAAGGGCGAGGTGAAGCCGCCAAGGTCGCGTAGTTCTCGACAGACTGTTAGCATAGCCAGGGCTGTGAGGCGGGGGTTGTCTCACTCTTGAGGTAGGCAGCCTGCTTCTTGCGGAACATGGCACTGACATGGCCAACGCGGGTTGCCAGTGCGATTTTGAGGTTCTGGGCCATGACGTCTTCGCCCTGGGCGATGCTGCCCTGCTGTTTTGCGTCGCGGACCATGGCGTCTATGCGCTTGATGGCTTGCTGGCACTTTTGGAAGAGGCGCGTGATGGCCTGGGTGAGATGCTCAATGTCGCGCTCCTCGCGCCTCTTGACGTCTTCGTCATCGAAGCCAGGCAGCACGTGCTTCTGGTGCAGCTGGTCGAGCTTGCGTGTCTGCGTGGCGATGTCGGCGAGGTGCTGGGTGATTTCGTCCTGCACGTCGAGCCAGCGCGGAGGCAGCAGGTCCATCTCAATCACGGCGTCGCCGTCGTCGTGGTAGGCGCCGCTGGACATGAGGCCCTGGCGCTCCTCGGACACGCGCGTGCTGTCGCCCAGGCCATTGGAGCGCGGGCGGGCATGGCGCGTCTTCTGCTGGGGGTGGTGGGCGTAGGACTGGCGGTAGGATATGAAGAGGTTGGTTCGGTCCCGCCACATGCTGGGCTGGCGAGGGTCAACCTGAGAGGACGGCCAGACTGTGAGTGACGGCCGCTTCGCAGGCGTGTCGGCGGCTGAGGTGCGGTGCGCCGGCGAGGGAGCCGCCTTCCCGCTCTGGGCGACGCTAGGCCAGCTCCCCAACAGACGGCCGTCTGACAGCCTGCTCCACTCCAGCCCATCTTGCCCAGCCGCAAACACTACGGGACCCTCCTTCACACCACACCTGCGCCTCTGCTCTATCCACCACCCCAGCCCATCGTCGCCCAGCAGCCCAGCACCCCTTCACCCTCGCACCCACCACCCAGAGACAACATGGTGTGTAGCCCCGCCCCGCCCGCGCGCCCTCGCACATACCCCGCCCTGCAAAACACGACGACCGCACGCCCGCCCCCAGCCCGGCGCATTGCTAACACTGCCATCTAGGCCGATTCTCTCACCGAGGAGCAGGTCTCCGAGTTCAAGGAGGCCTTCTCTCTGTTTGTAAGTGGCCGCCCAGCCCTGCCTGCCCACCAACACCAGCTAACCACCTTGTGATGCAGGACAAGGACGGCGATGGTCAGTACTCTCCGTCGCCTGCACCACCCACACCTTGCCCCCCTGGGAGCGCCCTCGTTCCTGCCCACGCAACCGCACTCCGCACTAGACACCCGAGTTTGACCCCGCTGACGATGATGCCTCACAGGCCAAATCACTACCAAAGAGCTGGGCACCGTCATGCGCTCGCTCGGCCAAAATCCCAGCGAGTCTGAGCTCCAGGACATGATCAACGAGGTGGATGCCGACAATAACGGCACCATTGACTTCCCAGGCACCTCTCCCTCCCACTTCTGCCACACGTCCGCTCTAACCTCGTGCAGAATTCCTGACCATGATGGCCCGCAAGATGAAGGACACCGACTCCGAGGAGGAGATCCGGGAGGCCTTCAAGGTCTTCGACCGCGACAACAACGGCTTCATCTCCGCCGCCGAGCTGCGCCACGTCATGACTTCTATCGGCGAGAAATTGACCGATGACGAGGTTGACGAGATGATCCGGGAGGCCGACCAGGATGGCGACGGCCGAATTGACTGTACGTCCTGTTTGCTGCCATCACACGTGTCGCTCTAACACAATCCAGACAACGAGTTCGTCCAGCTCATGATGCAGAAGTAAGCCTCTGAAGTTGCGAGGTAGAATGACTACATGTATTGCGATGGTAGCACGGCTGAGAGTTGATGTCGACGAGTGACGGCACAGTTTGACCTACTTGGCGTGTCGTGTCTTTGTACCCCGGATTCGGTTGCTTGTAACCCGAGTCGCCCGGCTTGTTTGTCAGCGTCTGCAGGGAATTGTCTCCTATACCTATCCTCAATTCACATTCTCACGTATTTACCCCAACTTTCACTTTGGTGCAGAGCCTCTCCTGAATGGTCTTGAGCCACACTCAAGCCTTCGGGTTTTTGCAAGACACGCAGGGCCATGAGGCGGTGCATACCCGGACAAGCTTTGACCGCTTAGCCCGCGGGTCCTTTGCTGATCAGTCTCCATGGACACGAATGCGCGTCTTCCAAGGGTAAACCTTCTTCCTCTGCCCAACTGCGCTGCGGATTGCGATCTTCGGCTACTTGATTGCGACTGCCCTACGCTCCCATCATGATCAACGCATCTGCGTCCACCACAGTGAGACAATATGGCAACCTCGCACAAGACACATAGATTTCCAAAAGGTGTGTGGTCGTGCAATCGCTTTCTGTTTGTTATGACCGAATCGCATACTCTTCTATTCGTAGTCTTGTACCCGTATTGCATTGCGAGCAGGAATATACGCAGTCCTCCTCGAGCCGAACGGGTCAAGAGGCCGTACTGCCGCCCCGTCTGTATGTCATCACTAGAAAGTATAGGCGAGATCGACACGAAAAGGGAATAAGGATCTTCGGTACAGCAAGTCATGGAGAGACGTTTACGGCAAATGCCATCTCCCGTTCGATTATCCACCCACTGACGGAAATCCCTAGCATGGCGACTGCCATCTCATGTCCGAGTCGTCGTCATCGTAAACCACGACGGTTGCGGCCCCATCTGGCTTGGCAAGTAGAGGCGGAGGGAGCCGCGACGTTGCGCAACGGCTTTCTAGGATCTCGAATAAGACATTTGCCCGGTACCGCCTAAGACATTGAAGTTGCTAGGGTCTACTGACCCTCTCGACCGTTCTTGGGCGCGAGGTTGGCGTGTCGATGTGACTACGGAGGTGAAGAGTTTGCGTAGGTTGCTGAGTCATAACAGGCTGGGGCCAAGTGCGAACCCCTGAGTGTCTGGGAAGAAGTAGTGATACAAGTGTACCTTGGAATTTCCTTGGTACCCTTCTTGTATGGGTTGCAACTTTGTGTAGGAAGCGTGGAAACGTCCGAATCTTGATGAGTACGAGTTGAAGAAGTGATTCAAGACATTGCGAAATGATAGATGTACTAGAGAAGCAATATTGAGCAAGTAAAACCTACAGTTCTCTTGGGAAGACTCAAATAGTACACATGTTCACGTAATCGGATTTGGAAAAGCTGATCATGTACACTGTTTGACAATGGCCTAGAAGTATCGATGCACATCCCGTATGATTATTACGCCTTTATCAATGCCTACGGTTCGTTGGTACTTCTTCTATACAACATGGGAAGTAGCTGTCGCGAACCGTACGTACCAAGCTGTCGATACTCTAGCTACATGTCATGTGACAGGAAGTTGATGGATTGAGTCGTAGTGAACATGATGTTTGTCCGAGACGTGCGACCTTTAATATTTAAATGCAGTCAGAAATGCGGTATAAACTCTTGGCTTGATTCACGAGTGTAGGAACAGTAGATCTCGCTGTTGCCGGGAGTGTCCCCAGGCATCGTGATACCATAGGTTAGCGATGTAGGGGCCACCGTCCGTTCTGATCGAGCCGCCTGTTCCCTCCATCTTCTCTTCCGTTCGAGAGGGTTTACTCAGGAATAACGTCATGCATGGGGTAATAACTCACTAGCTTATATAATCTTCAGCCTAGCTCTAGACCCAGCATCGCGCTCGCCAATCTACCGCTCGTTTTATGTGTACATGAGTATTGTGTAGACCCTGCATGCGACCGGGAAATCGTCCGCGTTTGTTCGAAGTGATACCAGTAGCAGCCCATGGGGTGCTCCGAGTTCACTCGATGCGACGATTCAGATCGACAGGCTAGCATCCGAGTGGTTCGGCTTCCTACTGCGCTGAAGACCTAGGCCGTTTCACTCGCTGGTCCGATCGGAAGGAAAATCTAATATATCGCGACGATGATGCTATTTCCAGTACGCACCGAACTGGTGCTTTAGAGTATGCTCCATGGGTCGGCTATCTATATAGCGCAAACGCATCCGACCGTCGATCTTGGGTATGCACGCGTCTATTACTGCGACCATGTCGATTTGTACGGAAGTTAAACTGTGAAAGACTCATAGAAGCCATATTCAAACGCCTGCATTTTATGCTCAATGCGACACCCATAACGATTGGCTCCGACGATCGCCCAGTTCACAGTTTATCTGGATGCACTGGCCGTGAGTGTGCATATATCTGCAGCTTCCGATCCTTGCTTGACCGCATCAATGCGCACCGATATTTTGTAGATGGGTAGGGGTTGAACACGGTAGAGAAGTACCGGGGCTAGCAAGCACTTTGTTAGCATGCAACGCCGTCAAGGGACGGCATAAATGCCGCAAGCCCAGGTGCGCTTCTGTTCCCGTGTTCACACCCATGAGTTACAAAGAAACAGCGAGACCGATATTCAGCAAAGAGGCTGGTCTGCTCGTCGCTTTCTTGATGCATGCACTGTGTAGTTTGCTGGTGGAATGTCTTCTCGCCTAGCGCTAACGTCATCACCTTGGCAGCTGAGGGTATTGCTCCCATCGTCACTCATCGGATGAGCTGGTATTACGCCATAGGCTCCGTGCCTAGGTAGGTCCAAGGGCATCAAGTGTGATACTACGATGTATGCCGCATATGTCCTGTGAATAGTGTATTTATGTAGCAGTAGGCTGAAACCTTTTCGATGGCGCGCACACGACGTGCCTGCCAATCGCAGAGCTCGGACGTCGTTCCAGTGCTGATCATCCGGATCTGATCTGATGCAAATCAATCGTACTGTGTATTGTCAGCTCCTGTTGACGTAGAGCTGAAACACCAAAACAGGGACCCGTAGACCGTATCAGCGTACGTCACCTGATGCGTAGTGTGCAGTTAGGGTCGTTGGGCATAAGTGTGATGGTGTTGCTTCTAACCTTGACAGGGACGGGCGAACGAGGCGGAGCAGGTTCCGCGAGCACATGCCGAGCTAGATGTTCCGCCCATTGCCATGGACGATCGTCAAGTACGTGTACCCAATAGCTACCTAATGGTGCAGGGGAACCAACATGGGGCACTAGCTGAAATCTACGCGCTCCGCACTGAGGTGGTCGGCATCATTAGCTTACTTGTTGTTCCAGGCTGCACGGATACATGACCTACGCATTGGCGTTCGCAACGGAGCCGTGAACCATTATGTGTGGGTGGACGATGTTGTGGATGCGGTCAATAACTAAGCTGCTGGAGGATCTGGGGAAGGTACCCAGGCGTATTAGTAGCGGCTCTCAGGCGATGCGAGGTACATTATGCACACCTCCGACCGACGTTATTCCGGTAATGCACCTGGAAAACGACGGGCACATACTTTATATACTGTCGTAAGTTTCCCTGCTGTCTTGAGACTATACCACGTATTCGGACCTCCCACTGGCCGCTCATGCGGGCGTCATAGGTGTCTTCAGTAACAGTGGATAGCTTCAAGTACGTACCCAACTCTCATCCTCTTCCAGTGTCGTCATCTTTCTCGCATGAGAGCTATGGTGTGTGACAAATTTGCTGTAAGACGCTATGAGATGGCTGTCTAGGAATTCATCCGAAAAAGGGGATCTTCTAGAAGTAGTGGAGTCGGAAAACAAGGCGAGAGACGGGAAGGAGCGAGCATGATCATCAAGAATCCATTCATAGAATCTTGTCGCTTAAATCTCGGCGCAAAAGCCCGTTAATCTTGAGTTTGACGAGGTGGCTTCCGTAGTGGTGTGGTGTTTAAGACCGTCGCAAAACTAGTGAGCTCCATGAGTCGCATCACTACACGTCGACCGTGGGGCAGGGTCGCTCCGAAAGACAACAGAAGATGAGGAACGGAGGTTGTGGAGCGATTGAAGTGCTGTGTTTTCGTTCAGCAGAACGACTGTTGCACGTTTATATGTCTAATAACAGCAATAGCGGAAAGAGATGAGAGGGAGTGACTTCGCCGTCGTTCGCGAGTAATAGTGTTGAATAAGCGAAGCTAATGCTGCATGTAGGAGGTCAAGTCTTCAATGCATTGAAGGCAGTTACCAGCAAATTAATGTTGAGCTTGCCATTGCGCAGAAACTATTGGGCATGCGTACATGAACAGCTCCGAAAGGGGGCTTAACGATATGACAGCTCAATGACAGCTCACTGGTCAGGCAACCAGCGTTCGACAAAGGTCGTAAAGGCAGATAGTCGAATGGTTCGCGGCATGAGGCGTCTGTCACGGTGGTCACAGCTGTTATTCGCATCCACCGCGCACACTGACAGCCATTGTCAAACGTGACTGCAAGATGATCTGTTGATGCAGCGAATCTTCAGGGCATATTTGGAGCTGGTTCAAAAGATTGTTATGGATTTTATTTACGTCGTCAGTACTTACGTACGCGTGTACGCACGGCGCTCCGTAGAAGCGAGATGGAGTATGTGCCGGCTAAAAAGGCAGGGCGATGCAGACTTTGCAACTGGTAAGGGCGGAGAAAATTCGAGTGACGAAAAATTCTTGTGCATAGCCTGTACAGAGCCTGCAGTTAGAGCACATGTATTGGCAATCTACCGCGGAAGTTGGCGTGGCCAATCCGGTAACGAATGTGCGTATTGTTCTGTGCAAGAAGATGAAAGAAAGGGTCGTTTGTGAAACCCTGGTTCGAAAACATTTTGGTGCAGAGCTGTGCATGGGGTAGTTTGCCTTGCCGTAGATCCGGGGGTTTGATGTGTGTGATGGACGTTGCTGGTTGAACAGTTGGGAGATGCCGCATCTTGGAAACTCATGATGACGTTCTAGCATCCACGTGCGTGCCATGTGCTGATTACGCAAAGACCCGCCTGGGGCCGGAAGATCCAGGGACCGCTATGCCTACAGCGTCGTGCGTCCGACGCGAATTTGTACAAGCTGCTCCGGAATACACACCAAGTTGACTACAGCTCAACTGTGACTGACGGTCGTGCAGGGTTCGGGTGGCAGGAGCAAGTTGCAATTCTGTCCGCAACGACGGTGCAAGTTGGTCGCCAAGAGAAGCTCCAGATACACGCCTACGAACATAGTGTGACGCTCGCTTGCGTGACTGAAGACGACTAACCGCGCATTACACGCGGAGAAGGGTTGTTCCTGTAAGGTTCCCCTTGTGCGAGTCGCTCCTGGCAGGATTCACAGGAGCTTTCTAGAAGTGGTGTGTTTCCGAGAGATCCCAGCTGCAGGCAAACCTTGACGGAAGAGACTGACTCGGTACTGAATCCGTGACGCTGGATAGTGGACGATGGGTTTAGGAGGCAAGCAGAGCTTCTAGCGTGTCCCCTATTTAGGAGATACAGGACAGACAAGTAGGTATAGCGGACGAGGTGGAAGGCCGTCAGATTAGGGAAGAGAAGCGTCGTTTGTCATGTGTGTTCCCCCTGACGTATTGAGGCTGCATGTCTCCTAATTCGATTCAGCTCGCCAGCGCTCAAGCAGGTATGTGGGCTGTCTCCCTACTCGGCTCGACATGGTCACGGACCGCAAGGTTGGGGATTTGCGATGCGAACGGTCTCTGGCCCGCCATCATGGGCCAACTCACGGACTGAATCGCGTGTAAAGTAAGGGCGAATGATTGACGGGGTGGCGCATGGCTGTCGCTCCCAAGGCTCCCTATTCACGCAAGCCCTGTCCGGTTGGTCGTGGCAGGGGCCTATGTGCCTCCGACGGCCCCCGTGCAGGGATGGCGCGACGTACGTGCAGCGTGCAGCGTGCAGCCATGCATCGGTGCTGCTTAGTCTTGGCTGCAAACGGGATGCTGCAGTCGTCGGGCCTGGTAGTGGAGGCCAGGTGTGATGGAAGCCAGACGGCGTGCTGCGCGATGGTGGGTGATGACCAAGGGCGGCGACGCTGCAGCTGTTTGAATTACGAAAGCTAACGGGCCGGCGCATCGCATTCTCCCCTTGTGCACAGTGCCTCGCAGACAGGCCCGTGTTGGACGGCTCGAATCGCGTCGGGCACAATACCCCGGCTAACGCAGCTTGCCGGTACCTGGTGGCTCTAACCTAAAGGTCCACCCAGCCCGCGGGCTCTTCAACGCTGCTCCGTGTGCTCTCTGGATGCTGAAACGTGCTTGAGGCGATCCCAAAGTGAGGCCTGCCCCAGCCCCGGCCCTTCCATGTCGAACGGTTTTGAACTTTGTTTGTCTGGACGCCGTCGTCCTCACCCTCCCCACAGCACACCCAAGGAGGCTTTGGATACGAATCTCTACCTGTTCCGGCTGCTGGGCGACAGATACGACACACCGGACAAGAGAGGCAAGAAGAGAGTCGAGTTGGTCGATTGAGACGTGTCGTGGAGCTCCGGGCGCTCATGTCTTTCCTAGGCCTCCGTCCGCACTCGCGCAGCAGTCACACGACGAAAGGCTTGACGTCGCACACACAACGATCGGACGCGACTCTGGTCAGCTCGCAACCGCCGCCTCGCTCGGGCAGAGGCATGGCCGGGGTCATGGACATGGAGCGGACGCGGACACGACGGGAACGAACCTTTATCGGCAGCGAGTGCTGCGTGTGTGAGGAGAACCTCGAGTACACGCTGCGGGGCGAGCGGATACTGCAGCTCTCGTGCGGCCATGTGTCGCACGAGGCGTGCTTCTACGAGTACATCCGCGAGTTCGAGTCGCAGCACTGCCCGACGTGCGATGCGACGCTGGGGCTCGACAGCAGCAGAGGGGGCAACGTGCTCGACCTTGGTAGGCAGCCCTCGCAGACGGCGGCGGGCAGGCAGGCTGATGTGCGCGCAGAGAAACTGTCGACGATTGTGCGTTCGGTGCAGCACGAGGCGTCGCCGCCGCACGCCGAGAGCCAGCGCAGCGCAGCCAACACGCCCACGCCGTGGGACAGCCAGGCTGAGCGGCCGCACGACGAGCAGCAGCAGCAGCAGCAGCAGCACGGGCGGTCGCGCACCGGAAGCAACGCGTCGGCGCGATACCCGCCCACGACACACACACGGCAGCGGGACAGCAGCCACAGTCGCGACCGCGGCTCCGAGCGGGGCGCGTCGCTGTCGCTGTCACAGGCGCAGTCGCGGGCCCACGGGCGCAGCGACTCGGGCGCGACGGGGCTCGCGTCGTCGAGCGAGTATGCCGCGACGCACGACGGGCGGCGGCACGACTACGACGTGCAGTCGATGGAGACGAGCCTCAGCAGCCCGCGCGGCGGCGTGCGGAGCCCTATTCCCGCGCCCACCGTCACCGTCCGCAGCGAGTTCCCCACGCTGAGCCGGTCGCGGCAGCAGCAGAGCCTGACGTGCCTCGTCACCGTCGAGGTGGTCGAGGGCAAGTGGCGGCCCAGCCCCGACGACCTGCCGCGAGCGCCGCCGCCGCTGCCGCCGCTCGCCAGCGTGGCCGAGAGCGATTACGAGCGCTCCAAGTCGCCCGCGCCGCCGTACGAGCCGGCGGCGCTGCTCGACGACATGACCGAAGACCTGCACGCCCGTGTCGACAACTGGCACGGCCTCGACTTCTCGCGCTTCGGCAAGCTGCGCCTCCATGGCCACATCCGCGTTGGCAAGGACCGCCAGTCGTGGCAGGAGCTCGAGTGCTACCTCTTCTCCGAGATGCTCATCTGCGTCAAGGAGAAGAAGACGCCGCCCCTCACCAAGACAAAGTGCACCCTCAAGGGCTCCATCCTCATCAAGAAGCACCTCAACCACGTCGAGCACGCGCCCGACAGCCTCGTCCTGACCCTCAGCCTCTCCGTCGCCGAGCTGCCCGCCTTCCACCTGCAGTTCCACGACCGCAGCCAGCTCGACCTCTGGCGCCGCGCCCTCATGGACATCCGCCTCGACTTCCCCACCGCCGCCCGCCTGCCCGACTACGACCACGACAACTCGGGCCCCGACGACGACGACTACCGCCGCCCCAAGCGCCTCTCCTCCATCAACTCGTCCTACGGCGCCGCCAGGTCCACCATGACCGCCCCGACCGAGTACAGCGCCCCGCGCGCCGCCGTGCCCGAGCCGCGCCCCCCGCCCTCGATCCACGTGCCCGTCGACATTGTCGTCGTCATCCCCGTATCCTCCTCCATGCAGGGCTTGAAGATCAACCTGCTCCGCGACACCCTGCGCTTCCTGGTCCACAACCTGGGCGAGCGCGACCGCATGGGCCTCGTCACCTTCGGCTCCAGCGGCGGTGGTGTCCCCATCGTCGGCATGACGAGCAAGGCGTGGAGAGACTGGCCCAAGGTGCTCGATTCCATCCGCCCCGTCGGCCAGAAGAGCCTGCGCGCAGATGTCGTCGACGGTGCCAATGTCGCCATGGATCTGCTCATGCAGCGCAAGTCCAGCAACCCCCTCTCCAGCATCCTGCTCATTAGCGATTCCTCCACCTCCGATGCTGAAAGCGTCGACTTTGTCATCTCCCGCGCCGAGGCTGCCAAGTCCGTAGCCCCTTCCTCCCACAAATCCGCGCAACCACTGCTAACACGTAATCCAGGGTCTCCATCCACTCCTTCGGTCTAGGACTGACACACAAGCCCGATACCATGATTGAACTTTCTACCCGCACCAAGGCTTCGTACACGTACGTCAAAGACTGGATGATGCTGCGTGAGTGTGCAGCTGGCTGTCTCGGCTCCCTCCAGACTACCTCGCATCAAAACGTCAAACTCAAGCTACGACTACCCGAAGGCTCTCCTGCCAAGTTTGTCAAGATCAGCGGCGCCCTACAGATTACAAAACGAGCTACCGGACGAGACGCCGAAGCCGCGTTGGGTGACCTGCGTTTTGGCGACAAGCGAGACATTTTGGTCCAACTAGCCATTGCACCAGACACCGGCTCACCAGAACAGCTTCCTCAGGACCCTTGGGAGTCGATTGTGTCTGGCCTTGAGGCTCTCGGTGGACCGCTCGACCAGGACGACTCACGCACACTCAGCGTTGAAGAAGTGCCGCTGATCCAGGCAGACCTGACGTACGGTGACATCCTACGCGAAGGGTCTTTGTCACATTTACCACGCCCGTCGTTACTCGCCATCACTCTGCTACCGTCAGGGCCAAAGAAGAGCCCGACTGGAAGACCACCAACACCTCCCATCCCACCTCATCCTCACGTCGTGCAGCGACGCATGGAATTGCTCACCTCAGACATGCTGACACGCGCATTGACGCTTGTTTCGCGTGGGCAACACGACCGCGCACACCACCTTCTCAAGGAAACGCGCAGTATTCTAAAAGGACTCGGAAAAGGAGGTCTGCCACCACTTCCACCTCCAGGTCACCGACGCAACGAACCATCCAGTGCAGCAGGCAGCACTGGATCCGCATCACCGACATTGCACAGTACCAGTGGCGACTTGCGTGCGCGAACGCCCTCGCCTCATGCGGATAGCCCCTTTACTCCTGCAGCAGGCATTGATGTCAGAACCATGTATGCGCTTGACGCAGAACTCGAGTCCAGTCTCGAGTGGATCAACCACCCTGCTGTCTTCGGTAGGGATTCGCGAAAGGCCGTGTTGCAGGCAATCGGTGTCATCTCATCCCAGCGCGCGTACACTTTCCGCTCGCCCTCGGAATCTCTCTGGGCAGAGCGCATTGCTGGTGTCAAGCGCCTATCCGAACGCGCACGCGACTGGCGCGAAACCGGCGACCAAGAAGCCTTGATGGAGGAGAATTAATTGCGCGCAACGACTCTTCGATCTCTTCGCATTTGCTTGCATATACCCTGTATCATAGCGCATCACTCTTTGGTATCATGTTTCCTTGCTTCCATTCACGGCCATATCTATCTTTTTGGCGATTTCACTGTTAGAGCTGTCATCGGGCTCATCCCACTTGAGACGTCTTGTTTCTCTTTGTTTCTCTTATTGGGTTTACGATACCAACACGGGTCTATATCTCCTTGCATTGGGTGGACCTCCTGGATTTGCAAAAGTAGGACTTGGGCGTCGCTCTCACCACATCTATGCTTTAGAGAGCACCACAGCCGCTTGGCGATTGATTGGCTACACATATGCACTTAGACGCACGAATATCACATCTGTACCATACTCCGTACCGTACTGCATCTGCTACGCTACTTGGGTAAACCGCAACGTTCACGTATGCTCAATAGCTATACCGGGTACAAGCACCCGCAGCTTGTGCTAACCCCTGAAATTGCATCACCCGTGTGTCTTTTAACACGCTGATTGCTGTAAGGGTCAGTCTACACTTGGTCAAGGCAGTCTTGGAACTCCACTGCGGTGAGTTCCGATGGTGGACGCCATGGCTACGAACAAAAGCCGGCAGAGCTACTTCTTCGGTGCGTTCGGGTGCATTACCCCTCACCTTAATCCAGTACCGTTATATATCTATAAGTTTGCAACTATACATCCATACAAGCATTGTTCATCTCGGCATGCAAGGATTCCTACCGCGACTTTGTGCACAAAGATATGCAGCGGACAAGAGCGTTCTTGACCGCATAAATGCGACATTGTTGCTGTGTGCGCTCGGGTCTCTGTCTCAGACTGCCAACGACCACCTGAAACTCCCAGCCGACAGCTCGCTTGGGCGCCAAATGCAATTGGTTTTGTCTTACTGGAACGAGAACGGTGCAGCTACACAAGTCAAAGGTGAAATCGAGGCCTGCATATTGATGCATGGGCTCAGGCAGTCAGTTTATCGTTCGCAATCGGCGAATCCTGCCTGCTGCGGTAACAAATCTTCGCGCTGTACGGTCATGCACGCTGATTTGCGAGCCAAACGATAGAGCACAGGCACCCAGAGCAGTGGGTTGTACCTGACGTGTACCGGCTTCCGTCTTCTTACGCGCCTATCGCACCTGCCATCCGTTGTGAAGGCCTGTTGACGTCAAGCCCTGGAACAAGCCAAGTGCCAACTACTCACCCCACTGTCTAGATGTCCCACTCCTTCTTCTCTTTTCTTCAACAGTAACCCGTCACATGCTCCCCAAACGGCACATGCTGAGGTAAACGGCGATGCAGTACTGCCGAAATGACCAGGATGCGAAACGTGTCCTTCCCGTCGCCCCTACTGGCAAATGTCGGCTATGTCCAAGACGACTTTGTTAGACCTGGGAACATCAACGGATTCCTCTGTGGCTGTAGTACACCATGCAATATATCAAGTCTTATTCTGGTGCAGCATCTACAAACGCCTACTCATGCTGCGATTCAAGGGCCACGGCAAGACGCAGGAACCGGTCTTAATTGAGAGGGGCGCGGCGTGGACGAATGCCGCGGAGACATACCGGCTACATCCTGCATGTCGCTGCAGATACAGATGCGGCTGCAGGTGCATCTGTCCCGCTGTAAGAACTTGCTGGCTACATCGAGTATCCCCGGTGTCCATCAGGTTAAGACGCCCAAAAAGCAAACAACATCAGTACCTAGTCCATGGATATAGATCGCGTTCCGACAAGCCAATGAACTCTCATCCCAGTTGACAAGATATGCTAATGTCAAACAGTAATCACTTCCAGGTCGTCTCTCAACCCATGTTTGATCGCTCGTCGCATTGCACAAGGGGCAGCACAGTCTCGATGTCGCTGCGATTGTAGCCATTGGCGGCTCGTCAAACTTTCCCCACTTGCTGGGAAATGCCCAACTTTTGCAAGCCCTTCGCATCTTGACGCACGTGCGAGACCCTAAGGTGGTGTTGGGTGGACCGATGGCATTTCCTTTGCGAGGCGAGCGGGCGGGACTTCGGTTCGATCATTCTCAGCCACATCTCGTTGACAAGGGTATGTAGATGCATGTTACGAATACGCTTACCAAACGGCTATTCCGGTGTAGTTCTACACTGGAGATCATGCTGACATGGGTCTTTAGGCGAGTCTGAAATCCAAAGCTGCATCGACGGTTGGGCTCTGTATGGCCCATAGCCCGCCATACAGGTAAAATAACGTGCTCTTAATGTGGAAGTGATGTCGCAGGATTGCCGATGCTGATTCTTGTTAGACTGTGACTGTTGGTAGCTGACCACGCAGATCCGACGTGCCGTGATCGTGAAGAGGCGGTGTTCTCGACAATATTGCTTTGCTCCGCACTTTCCTTCTTCATGGCCACACACTGGAGCGCATCACCGCTGCCGATCAGACCTATCGCGCTATTGTGGGACCTATGCAGCGGCCATCGAGATAGATCCATAATTCTCCCGCAAACCCAGCGCTGGAACCATTCCGTCAAAAGCAATACTTTCGGCCCGCAGACCAAGTTTACAACTGTGGCATGAGCGCCGTTTTGCTGGAGGCTAAGTCCAAGTGCCAGGTGTGGAGAGGGGCAAGACTCCGTGGTCCGCGCAAAAGCAAGCAACAGCTGAAGGACTGGGATAAGCGGGGTAATCGCAAGAGCGCATATCAGATTACATCATAGCCAGCAAGAAAAAGCATGGCGTCGTGTGAGTGTGCGTGTGTGCCAGAACTCAACATATCCACCCTTTGTCACACCGATATGCACTTTTATACACAAACGGCGAAGATTACTTGCAAAACAAATGTTGGCGACTGTGTGCGCATCATACTTTGTATGCAGCTAGAACATGTGGAAAGATGCAAGGTCTCATCTTTGCCTTGTTGGTAAGCCAGACACCCAATGGCGCACGTGCTATTACTTATCCCTACAGTATTTATGTTGCTTAGAGCGGCTATATGGGACCATCAGATCTTTGCGATGAAGCCTACAAGGACCCCTAATCGTTTGTGCTTGTAACATGCACCTGTTCCGATGTTCAACGTAAACTGGGTTGGTATTTTTGTGTATTGACCTAATGCCCTCTATACGCAAGCATCAACATCACAAATCAACTACATAGCCTTTCTCTCTGTCGAGACACACTACATCCGTCGGCGTTACGGTAATGGGGTCGGTGCGGATAGAATGAAAGATGCGCGCAAATAGCTAATGCGTCCGTGTCATGATATCTGTTTGCTACCTAGCTACCCAGTCAAAATACTTCCAAGGTTTGATTCAACAAGGCCTATCCAACATCCAACATGCAAAACACAAAGCCCTCGTCCCAAAACCTCTACTTGCTATACTCTTTTACAAAACGAATAACAGACTCGTTAACCTCTTTCGGATTGGATGCGCTCAAGAAGTGCTGGCCGCCTTCGATAACCTCCAATTTGGCATTCGGCGAGTTCGTGAAGAGTTTCATCTCCTCTTTGGCGTTCGCGACCGAATAAACAACATCGCTAGTTCCCTGTGACGACAGTCAGTTGCGAAATCACCCTAGAGAACACATCCGCAATGAGACCAACGTTGCTATGAAAAGAAAAGCATCCATCCACTTACATGCAACCGCAAAACCGGACACAGCACATCGCTCAAGCGCATATGCAATCCGTCCCGATCTCTAAGATTAATTGCACACATCCTGATCCTTCGACGTCCTTCGTCGCCTTGATAATTATTCTTAATCTCATCAATCCAGAAGGCGCGGACGTCTTCGGGACAGTCCTCCTTCCCCAAGCCCACGTCGATGAGGAAGTTGCAGAAATCTGTGCTGGGTACAAAGTCTGGCGTAGGCTCATTGGATTTGGTGCCGAATTCGCCGGTGATGCGGTCAGCGAGGGGGTCAACGGCGTGCCAACAGCCTAGATCGCGAGAACGAGGGGACTCATAGTCTAAGGATGTTCCAAGAGGTACTATGCCAAGGATCTTGGTAGTTCCTCTGTCAATATCTGGTAGAGTGCGTCACAAATCATTAGACATGGCGTGGGTCGCTTACCTTTTCCGGCGCCAAAAGTGCCATTCGTACCGTCACCCATCCTCCCTGGCTCGTCCCTAATACAAAAGCTTTCTTCACACCCAGCTTCTCCATAACCTGCAGATTCATCATCGCAGTATCCCAGTACGTCCAGTTCTCAGTCTTTGCGCGCGTTTGTCCATGACCCAATAGCTCGATCGCTACCAGATTCATCACCGATGTAAGTTTTTTGTTCGTGTATGCATCGCGATAGAGCTCCGAGGACGTAGCGAAGGAGTTTATCAAGATGAGGGTGGGTTTGGAGGCGTCCACGGGACCGGAGGTTTGGTAGGCAGCTGTTATGCCGCCGAGGTGGGGGACGTCAATGGTTTTGGTGTTTGGCATGATGCACAGCGAGAAAGTGTACTGTCTTTCGAGTATGGGCGGTTGGTGATCATAGTTGCGAGTCGTGAGGCTGATGTTGTCGTGTGAATTTGCAACGACGTCACATGTCGATCTTGTGGGGAACGTTCGGGCCGGGGGGGGGTAGGTTATTTCCTTATTTGGGATAACATAGTGATGCGTTTACAAATCATCACACAATATAGGTATGAAGAGATGCGAGTGTCTTAGGATGTTATCATTTGGTCGGCGGAGCGGCAATTCTGTTGAAACGCAACATGAGAAACACACATAAAGTGCCGCAAGAGCATATCATCAATGGTAAATCTTTGCAAGAGAATGTACATGTTTGCCTTCAGACGTATAAAGCTATGTTGCTGTGCATATTGCTTGCTTAGTTCTCCAGAACATACCTATACCTCGCTTTTCCTGCCTCCATGTCCACAACCGCGGTGTTAGCATCCTTCATTGGCCTCTTCTGGATCCATGGCTTGATCTTCTTCTCAGCCGCCAACTCCAACATCTCCTTGATCTCCCATGGGGCACCGATGCCAGAGCCTCCAACCTTGAGTCCACCAGAAAGAAGCGTGAAGGCGTTGATGGGAGGAAGCTCTCCGCCGTCCGGTGCTCCAACTTGGATGAAAGTACCATGGGTCTTGAGCAAACTAAGATAGCCATCTAGAGGCATCTTGGCGCTGGAAACGGTGCATATAATGAGATCGAGCGTTTGTGCGTTGTGCTTGGCCCAATCCTTATCTTCGTCAGTGGAAACGTAGAGGTCAGCGCCTAGCTTGAGAACGTCATCGCGCTTCTCAGCCTTGCGGCTTATACCGACGACCTTGTCTGCACCCAGGGCTTTGGCAAAGAGAACACCGAAATGACCTAAGCCCCCTACTCCAACAATTCCGACAGTTTTGCCAGGACCACAGCCATAACGCTTCAACGGAGAGTAGACGGTGATTCCGCCGCAAAGCATCGGCGCAGCATCCGCACTATCCAAGCCGTCAGGGATACTTAGGACGAAGTGTCCGTTTGTGCGGTTGTGTGTAGCGTATCCACCATAGCTTTTGCCCTCGTCGCGTGGGTAGATGGAGCCATAAGTGTTTACTGTCTCGCGGTGGCAATGGTTCTCGATGCCGTTCGAGCAATCGGGACAGTCTGGTTGAAGGCATGAGCGTGCTTGCGCGCCGACACCAACACGGTCGCCCTGCTTGACGTGCTTGACGTTCTTGCCAACCTTGACGGCTTTGCCGATGATCTCGTGACCGACGACGCAGGCTAATAACCATCAGTACGGTGAAGCAGTTGACACAGTCTGTAACATACGATATGGTGTAGGGCCCCAGCCAGATTTCAACATGTGCAAGTCTGATCCACAGATACCGCAGTGAGAGATCTCAATGTCAACATCGTCTTCGGTCCACTTTTTAGGTTCAAATTGACCCCACTCCATCTTTCCCTTGACACTCTCCTCGTCCTTGCCGAGCCATCCTTGGAATTTCGTGTCTGTCGCCATTGTGTAGTTCGTATTGTTGTAAGCGTACGTGCTCGATGTTGGTGTTGGTGTTGTTGTTGTAGTTGTAGTGGGATGTTTGGCCGCACCACCCGTGCACAAACACTTATATATCAGCAACGACCGTTAACTCCGTGGACATTCCGATATGACGTTCACTATGAGCCTGGCCCGTCTAGAAGAGCCTCAAGGCAGCCTATGCAGGCGGACTGCGGAACTGAGCTATTCTGGTTGGTCCCATCGTCACTCTCATGAGCGCCCATTGGCTACCTTCGCCATCATAGACCTTTACGCGTACTTGTACTGCGGGGACAGTACCGGTTTCGTTTACTGATGCTGTGCGTCATCAGTTGAAAAATTATCCACCGCGTAGATAGCGGGAGTGAGGACTTCTCCTATTGGTCGCGTGCCTTGCGCTAATGCGACCGCCGATGGATATCGGGCCACTGCCAAAGATTGTCGGCGGACCGACTGATGCAGACCGATGACAATGCACCGGGGTCTGGTGATATCGGGGTTAAACGCGGAGAATGCAACTCTGAGGGCGGTTGCATCGTGTCACGGAGATGACTGGATGCCGAAGTTGTATGGAGTCGTTGCAGTGTGAGGATCACATGGGAATGTGCAACAAGATAATCAGTGTATCATTTGTTACCTCAAACGTTGGAACTTGTCTTCTTCAGCCATTGTCTTGTCGACACGTTCAATCGTTTCGGCGTCATATACTTCCTCTAAGCTTTTTTGGCCTTTTAACACTTCCCTCTCATGCTTTGTTGCCTCTTCTTTCGTCATAAGAACCAAGTCCTTCATCTGGAGATGACTATTCTTCTGACCCGGTGTTCTCTCATCAACAAAACTCAGAGCTGGCTTAGTCCATCGTGTCAATACTAGGCGTGTAGACAACCCACTGATGATACTTCGGCCATGGTATACTTCTTCTACTAGATAGCCCACATCATCTTGTGTTATGGGAATCTTGAGACCCAGTGGGTCCTCGCTGAAGAGTGCACGTGCCAGTCTTTCTTCGGCACCTTGGAGAGCACCTAAAATTCCGTCGTACATCTTGTCGCGTGACTTGGCTGGCAAGTATTCGTGAGGGTAGCCAGAGATGGAAAGGATGACATGATTCGCAACTGCGAGACCGAAGATGGCTGGCATAGTACCCAAAACTGGCAAGATTCTTACCCGGAAATCTGCAAGAACACCAAGCTCTCCCACGTTGCCTTTCGCAAATTCTTCTTCGGAGAGAGGTTGGAGCTCAGCCTTCCCTGGGCCTGGCCTTTCTGTAGAGTAGACAACTGGTATGCCGTCCTTGACACCCTTCAAGCGTAGCTTTCGCCTTGTAGACTTTGACAACGGGTCGTCTGTACTTGTGGAGATGTCGCCAATGAATATTCGTGTAGGATCAGACTTGCATCCTGCACCCATGGAAGATATGACCTTGATGTTATTCATGTAACAGTATGCCAGAAGTGCAACCTTGCTGTCAATGTTGTCGATAGCGTCGATAACAAAATCCGGCTGCTGATGGTTCATGGGTGCTAGCTGAGCTGCAGCAGTATGCTCGGCAAAGAGTTCATTTCGGCATTCGAAATGGGTCCAGGGTGTGATTTGTTCGAGTCGTTTGCGGAGGCAGTGAACCTTGGGCGTTCCGACATCTGCTAGTGTAGCAACTGCATGCCGATTGAGCGAAGACAGCGTGACCTGGTCAAAGTCGATAAGCCTAAGTTTGGAGCATCCTGAGCGAGCGAGGGCGGCCGTAGCATGTGATCCGACGCCTCCGCATCCGACTACAATTACGAAGGCATTCCTTAGCTTGGCGATTCCAGGATCTGTGAGAAAGACTCTATTTCTTGCGAGTTGTTCAAGGATGAGATCTGGTGCACTAGTCAGAGTTGAACTGGCATTTCATGAAAGAATCAATACCGTCGTCGTAGTCACCTTTCCTTGCCCTTGCGGCTAATGCCATACTCCGCTCATCTTCCTTGCTTGGGGCGAAGACGTTGGAAGCAGCACCATATTCGGTCAGCTGGGTGATGTTAGCGAGTATTTAGGTGTCAGCTCGATGATCGAGTATGCAGCCGATTCGATATTCGGGTACTCACTCTGGACGCGCGATGTTCGTCACTGACGTCTGGAATCGATGCCTTCAGATCGGCTACCCTTGTCAAGCGCCGAGCTTTCTGAAAACCTAGAATCGCACTGCCCACGACAAAGCCTGACACGGCTGCAGTCGTGATGAGCTGAGCATTGTGAGACTCAGTTGCTCGCGACAGCCAGGAAGGCATTTTAGCGGGTTGACGTCACACTTTATGCGATGATGTCCTCAATGCAGATCCGCATAGCCGTCTATGTACAGTAGAAGAAACAGAAACGAAGAGGGCTGCGCATGTACTGGAAACCCGTAAAACGGCCGGACTTGATGATTTGTATGTGGTGTCGAATATGCATGCAGGTGCGGCTGTCAAGACTAGCGTTCATGCGGTAAGCGCCAAACCCTCGTCGTCAAAAATGCAGATGACCATTAGGGAGCAGGCGCCAGCGAACCAGACGAGTACGGGTAGACGCGTTCTGAGACATCCCTCACGCGCCGTAAAGGACGCCGAAGCCGTGGGAGTCGCTCTCTGGCTCACGAGGGGCATTCCCATCACCTCCGACGACCAACAACCCACGTCTCGGAAGACTGAACAACATTCATCATGTCCAAACTCACCTTGGGTTTGATAGCTGCTGGTGGTGCAGCTGCAGGAGCTGCAGCGACTGCAGCGCTTTACTCTGCAAAGAAGGATGGCCCTCCGTCTGCACCATCCGTCACCACGACTACGACGACAACCATAGCTGGGCCCGGCCGGCCAGCGCCTGTACCCTCGGTCCCTGCCACGCCGTCGCCCGCTGTGGCTGTGGCTGCCCGGAGAGCAGTCGTAGACCCCAACGGTCTCTTCCAATATGGGTTCCCGGGCCCAGTCAACGATCTCCGCCCTGCCGCCTCCCTCACATCAAGTTACGACCGACGAACACGAAACCCCGCATGGGTCGCCGAGCACATTACGCCCGAGTCGCTAGCCAACAGCAACGCGGACAGGAAACACAGCGTGTTTGTAGAAGACGTGACGATCCCCGAGATGTTCCGTGCAAAGCTGAAGGACTACTTCCGCTCTGGCTACGATAGGGGGCATCAAGTCCCTGCTGCAGATGCCAAGTGGAGCCAGGAAGCCATGGACGATACTTTTGCGTTGAGCAACATGTGTCCGCAAGTGGGCGATGGCTTCAACCGCGACTACTGGGCGCATTTCGAGGACTTCTGCCGGAGGCTCACACACTCGTACCCCTCGGTCCGCATCGTAACCGGCCCTCTGTATCTCCCCAAGCGCGAGGCCGACGGCAAATGGCGAGTGTCATATGAAGTCATCGGCTCACCACCCAACGTGGCTGTGCCTACACATTTCTACAAGGTCATCTTCGCCGAAGACGGGAAGCTGGGGGGCAAGGTGGCGCTGGGTGCTTTTGTGCTGCCGAATGCCGTCATTCCCAGCCACAAACCGTTGACGGATTTTGAAGTACCGGTCGAGGCGGTGGAGAGGGCTAGTGGACTGGAATTTGCGACTAAGCTCACGCCAGAGAGGAAGAAGAGGTTGTGCCAGGAGGTCAATTGCAGTGTCATTGTAAAGGAGTATGCGCAGAGGCAGAAGACGTTTGCTAAGAAATAGGCTTCCAAGCCATGACGAGATGTTATTCATGGTACAGTGTATAGTACATTGTGGTCATCCGCGGTGTTGTAATGTCGTGATGGCGCAGTCCAACCAAGCCTTTACAGGTTCTGCACCGCACCGCCCTGGGCACTCTCGCGCTGTATTCTGCCGACGTACTGCTTGCTCACAGTATTCCATGCGCTCATGTACTTTTCCATGCATGCGCTCATGCAGCTTTCTTCGCCTTTGGAGAGGGCGGCACCGGGCTTGGGGATGCAGCGCTCGAAGCAGTGCTCGTTGAGTTTCTGGGAAGGCGTCAGTACGACTTGCACCGCCATGCAGAGACAGTATATGCC
Organism: Alternaria arbusti; assembly: GCF_024043155.1. NCBI lineage: Eukaryota > Fungi > Ascomycota > Dothideomycetes > Pleosporales > Pleosporaceae > Alternaria > Alternaria arbusti. Next base: position 787,422 of record NW_026249954.1, on the reverse strand, counting down.
CCGGACCGACGGACCTCGACAAGCATGCGCGCATTCTGCATAGCCGCTTCCTGCTGGACCTGGCGCATGACGGCCGTCTTTGGGTCGCTCGGGTAAGAGGACATGCCGCCCAGGGAGTCCATGGTCTCGGGTGGGTGTGCGTCTGGGGGTGAAGGGACGTGGGGCGTGGTATTGCGAAAAGGTGCGTCGTGCGTGCTTGTCGACGTCAAGAGCGCCTCTCTCGCTAGCGTAGTCGCTGCAACCCGAGACGGTGGACCCCTGCAATGCACGCCGAGGTGATAGAGTGGCCTTTCCATGTCGACGATTCACTCTGCCAACTCCAGCACGTCACGCCCCGTCCCAGTCGCCCGACCCGTGCCTCTCTTATTGTTTCCCCCAACCACTACAACGCAGTCTTGGTGCCACTCTTTCTTCCGCGCCAGTACTCTCTTGGTGCGCGACCATGTTGGCAGCAAGACCATGGACGAGCCTGTGCTTGCTTGCAGGCAGCTGGACGGGTGCTTGGGCGCGGTCCGGGGGGTTGAGCGAGGACCCTGATATCAAGGCCATCTCGCTGCGAACACACAGTCTCGAGCCCGTAAGTCGCATGTCCTCTGCGCCCATGCAAACATGCCCTGACGCCGCACACAGCCGTACCTCGACTCGGACATGCAGAGCCGCTGGTGGGATTTTGGCGGAGACACGATTATTCGGACTGATAAGTACATTCGACTGGCTTCAGACAAGCCCTCGCGCGACGGCTGGCTGTTTTCGCGCGTGCCTCTGACAGCGACCAACTGGGAGGTAGGCTGCACTCTGTCCCACCACATGTCCCAGACGCTCACGCCCGTAGATTACGTTCGAGTTCAAGATCCACGGCCAAGGCAACCTCTACGGCGATGGCTTCGCCATGTGGCTCACCAAGCAGCGCGCGCAGCCAGGAAACGTCTTCGGCCACACCGACAAGTTTGAGGGCCTCGGCCTCTTCTTCGACACATACAAGAACAACCGCCCCGGCACCGTGTTCCCCTACATCATGGCCATGAACGGAGATGGAAACACGCCCTACGACAAGGACAACGACGGCAAGGCCAACGAGGTCGCCGGATGCTCTGTACGTGCTGCCTGGCCCATATGGCCCTCTCGATACTAACGCCAACTAGGCCCGTGGCATTCGCAATGCCCAGATCGCCACCAAAGCTCGTCTCACGTATTTCCAAGAACAATTCCTCCGCCTCGAGCTCCAGTACAAGTCAGAGGGCGAATGGACCCAATGCTTCGAGATCCCCAACTTCAAGGTTCCGCCCGTCGCCTACTTGGGTTTCTCCGCCGAAACCGGCGAACTGTCCGACAACCACGACATCGTTTCAGTCAAGTCGCAAAATCTCTACAAAAAGACCCCTGGGTCGGCTTCCTCGTCAGGAAGCTCAGGGGGCAAGACTGCCTCGTCTATGACGCGCGAAAAGAGCAGCAGCGGTGGAAGCTGGACTTGGTTCCTCGTCAAGTTTGTGCTATTTGGCCTAGCCCTGACCGGTGCCTATGTCGGCTTTACCGTTTACAGGACCAAGCAAAGAGACCGTTTTTAGGGGAACAGCTCCTACCTGAAGTTCAAGGGCAACAAAAAGCTTGCTTGGCTGGGTCCACCAATGCTCCAGTTTGATGGGTGTGTCGAAGTCGGCGATGAGAATGACTGGATGGCACTGTACAGGGTTGGATGATGGAGTTGAGCTGTGCAAAAAATGGCCTGGAGAGGCCACGCGCATTGTTTTCTATCTCACCTAGCGCTCTTACTTCTCTTTCCTAGCATGTATCAATCGTAACACCTTAGCGTGACATGCCCAAGGTGGAAGCCATGTCTCCGCATATAATAACACGCCTCTGTACAGAATTTCACAAAGGCTGCCGATGAAAGCAAGCGGAGTGGGTTGAGGGTTGCTCTAGCATCCGTTTTAGGTGACCTGGCTACATGGAGTAATGGAAGCGGCCACGATGTCGAATGCTTTATTCATAGTCAAGCAACACATAAGACAGTGCTCCATGATTGCATGCTTGTGTTGGGATAGACATACGTGCATTATACATACATACCGATGTGCTCGTCGTGCCAATCGTCTTTAGCAAGACAGCGAATGTACAATTGACAAGCTTCACCTTCGACAGATGACAATATATATAGACACAACCCGGATGTACAGACTGCTTTTGTGGAGACGCCAAGACATAATTTTTTAATCTAGTAGTTTGGCTTCTTGATCGACGCCGGTGGAAGGACAAGATGCTTATGTCATTAGCGTGCTGCTAGCATGGCCCGTGATTGCGCGCTCAAGTTTCCAGGCTGCGCGTCGGCAGCTTTCTCTCACTACCCACAACCCGAGCAGCGAGTAAGTAGCCCCAACCGCTATTATCTAGCTTAGAATGCGCCGGCTGTAAGCGCACGCGAAACAACAGCTAACGCCCATCAGATCCCAGTGAACGACAAACCTTCGTCACAAGGCGATGCTGGGGACTAATCACCCCGGCGTCTCACTGCATGACAATCAAGAACGGAAAGCGGAGGGAGTGCGCCATCATACTAGATGTAGCCACATCGCTCAACTCATCATTGCACAACGCTGATGGAGGCGATTTCGCAAAGCCACTGGGTTCACCATCACCAGACTCCAGCCCCAGCCTTTCCCACTGCGCACTGAGGAAGAATAAAAAAGGTTGAAGCGCCGTGCTACCTCGCCTAACAAGCTTGGAGGACGAAGTTCGCTCTTGACGACATGAAAAGTAGTTTTCAATCCGAGCGCCTTTGCCCTTGTGGCATCGCTGGTCGTGGGGATGCGTGGTCTTTGTCGTTGGGTCTGTGGGTTTAGGTGGTGGTGCTTGTGTTAGAGGGTTGTTTTCTTTTCAAAGTCCTGTTTTACAGACGGGCGGAAGGGGTCCAGTGATGATGTCCCTGTGGGGGCATTAAAGCCAAAGTCGAGTTGAGGAGCCCGATCATTGCCTGCTGAGAGGTCGAAAGACTAATCGATGGGGAATGGACGAGGTTCCTTCTGAGGACAGCAGGAGAGCTAATCTGAGGACCATCAATATATAACGTACTGCTTATAACAAAGGCCATCTCTTCACTTGCCCCGGTTGACTTGTTCAAAGATATGCTAGCATCTACAAGCTATTTCAGCCCAAGCTCGAATCCAAGCTTGGTATATCGTACGTTCTACACTTCAAAGGTCGAGGCCCCGGCTTGTGACAGTCGTCGACGCGTAAACTACTCGTAGACGTAGCAAAACGGTCCGGCAACCGTGCTAACCAAATCCTTGATCTTATATGCCTTGCCGTCTACATTCAACACCTCCAGGTCTACAGTATCCTCCAAACTCTGCGCCCTCCCACCGCCCATCATTGACGTGCCACCTGCGATAACCTGCTGCCTGTTTGGATAGTCTTGGCTCTGCCAAATAGACCATACACGGTCGATCATGGCGTGATGAAGGTAGAAATATGGGTCTGCGGCATCGCGTTGATCAGTTGGGAAGCCGCAAATGAAGAAAAAGAATGGTACTCACCACCAGGCGAAGTATAGAAATCACTCCCCGGGTCACCAGCAACCGTGAAATGTCCCGCCCCGTGGACACCCGTCGCTCCTTGCATAACATCTTGAAATGTTGCAATAGTCCTGCTGCTTGTGATCAAAGCAGCAGTCTTATCTGTCGTCGCGTACAGTTGCGTAAGGTAGTTGCTGATATCGCGCTTGATGCACCGAGGATTGTACCCAAAGCCATCTGATCGTGGATTACGTGGAGCCTGCGGACTGTCCATTGCTGCCAGCGGTCTGGGATAAGTCAGCAGATGCACATATAGGATACTGGCAGGGGCAGTATGGCACTACAAGTATGGAAGGTGGTACATACCCCAGGTTAACCATCATACCCTTGAACGGCCCACTAGCAATACATCCTCCCCCGTTGCCAGCCGGCTTCAACCCATTGCTACTATGTTGCACCTTTTCGCCCTGGCCACTCATACTCGTGTCGCTGCCATCGAAAATCGGGCTAGTCTCTGGGCTGGCTGCCCATCGTCCCCAGTCCCAGTATGGCTGGGTACCATTGTAGCCACATTCGACTCTCAACGCGTTCTCATACGCAAACGTGTAGTATCGATGCCAGGATAGGAAGTTCCCTGTGCCATGGATTGAGAGCGTGTATTTCATATGAATTGCTACAAAGTCGTCGAACCGTGATTTGGCGCCGGGGTACACGGTAGAGAGCTTGGAGGGCGCTTTGGTTATGCACTGGACGGCGGCAATGTAGGCGCGCTTTTCCGAGGCGCTGATACTGCCCCTGATTGTACATGTTAGCTGGCGGTGTATGGAAAAGTCCTAGGGTGCCTTTGGACATACCATTCTCGGCGTACGCGGAGTTTGTCTTTGGTACACGTTGTTGAGTTGGCAATGGCGGCGTCGATGGCTGCTCGGCCCTTGGTCTGCAGATCACCAACTGCGTCTGCGGCACAGAGTATTTGTAGTACGGACAGTGAGATGAAGAGGGCATACAGCGCCCCAAGATGGAATGCTGCCATGTTTGACTTGGAGGCAGCGCTCACTGACTTGACTGCTATATAATAGAGGCAGGACCCAACTTATATATGAAATCTCTGGGCATAAGCGCCGATGTACAGGCAAAATTACCTAGGTAGTTGCTCGGATCTTTCCAGCCGTGATCTATACGACAGTCATGTCGGAAAGAGTCTTGTTAGATGGGGGCTTTGATTGATGTATCAAGAGTTTCCACATGCGAATATGTTATATGTTGAGGGATGAAGCGTGTGATGCGTTCGGCAGATGCAGGTCGAACACACAAGATTTTGATCGAAGACCTAGAACAAATGTAGACTACGGGCTCAGATACATTGTATAGCTAGGCATGGCCCGAGGATAGATCTACCAACTTTGAGTAGAGTGTCTTGCGTAAGAGTCCCTTGCGTCTAACTACCGGTCTTCAAAGCAAGCTGGAGCGACAATAGCGCAGAAGACAGGCAATAGCTGTAATTCTATCACATTTGAAGTGACGTGTCAGGGAGTGACCAGCTCTGTTCAGTGAGTAGTACTCACAGTCTCCACTTGCTAGTTGTGCCGTAGATGCTACAAGCATATCTGTCGCCAAGGCGGTAACCTTCGTCTACGCTGTCTAGACGAGACGGCCAGTACATGCCAAGAGTGAGGCTAATATGAATGACTGCGAGGCGTAGTAGTAATCTTGAAGATCTTGCGCGTCCTAGGACGACGTCCAGGGTCCATAGATGTGTGCCGTGCTCGCCAAGGCATGGTAGATTTGGGCAACACTTTCTAGTTTGCACGCAGCTGTTGTACGCCGTTTGTAGGAATGGTTCTATCTGTTTCCGACGTCCAAGAAAGCTTCACGAAAATGCCAAAGAGACACTCGAAAGCTCAGCGGAGATGGGCGTAAACCGACGTCGCAGTAGATGCTCGCACGACATGACCCATGCATGGATCTGCGAATCTATGCGAGAAAGACGCTAGATGCCGGCGGTTCGTTGAAATGAAGGCATGGTTATTTAGCCGGTAACAAATCCACCCATCCATCCCTCTTGTCGGAGCTTTCCGACCGAGAGGGTAGAACACTATAAGATGCAGTGAGTACTATGTCAGTCCCAAGATCGACGAGGTTTGACCTTGGGCGTCCCGAGGTCGTCTCAATCCCGGCCATCGGAATCGCCATCGGAATCGGAGGTACATTGCTCAGTGGCCTCTGGAGTGAGTGGGATCCATACATCCTGTAAAACATCCTTGTCTAGAGTACTCCCTGTCGCATAAATGACCACCAGAAACCTCTCACAACCAGTGGCGAGTTTAATTTCTAGGTTGTAACGTGTGCAGTCACGTACGTCCAGATTGCTGGTCGGGAGACGTCGTGTAGACTTCAAGCGCCAAGGCCCAAGGTATCTGTTGATACGGAGCTTTCTTCGCCAGTCAAGCATCGATCAAGAAGTCCTAATTATTCGAAAATTATCAAGTCTCCCACGTGGCTGCCGGAGACGTATGTCGGCAGTAGGTCCCACACCTCGGTGTTTAAGGTCCGAAGGCAACTGACGAGTATCACCATGCACCATCGCATGAGCCAAGCCATCTTTCGATATCGTTGCTCTTCCGGTCATTTTCATTCTGTCTTCTACTCGTATCCTCATCTCTACACCCCATGACCACGGAGCTCCCGGGATACTCGTTCATCGGTGTCTCTGACGCAGCTTTGTTGTACCACTGTGCAAACCCCATCTATCTACTAGCCTCCAAAATATTCCTCTCCAGACCACTCACCGCCTCCCTCACACTAGGCGCAAAGTGTCTTCTCAGAATCTCTCCCTCCCAAACGGTCCCTGCGAAAGGATTACTACCCTCAATTTCAGGTTTCAGTGCATCAAACACTCCATCGCCCCGTCTCTCCTCTGTATTCCATAGAGGCGCTACTTTTTTGCCATGCGTCTTGGTGACACGATTTATTAGCCCAAGCATAGCGGTACAAGACTTCTCGGGGAGATGCATGGATATGGACATCAGTTGTTTGGCGAAAGCTGCAACGCGGAGGGGCGGAACGGCGCGAATTGAGGTGGCGGGTAGGAGGACGGAGGAGAGGGAGCGGATAAGTAGGACGATGGTGGTTTGTACGTTGATTTTTGCGGTGTCGGCATGTGATGTCGCAGCGTTGGGGTCGGGAAGATGGAGAGACTTGGAGCTGAGTTCGATGTCCGGGTTCAATGCGACAGGATGTAGTGTGCGGTAGAGATGGGTGATGAAATAGCTGAGGTCGAGTTTCAAGACTGACGCTGTTTTCGCTCCGTCTTGGCCTTCGAGTAGTGCAAAGGCTGTAATGACGCAAAGGAGAGACTCGCGCGTAAGGTTGCGCTCGGGTGCTTCGTTATCGTCATCTTCATCCGATGCGTCTTCGTCGTCTTCAACTGCGGCAGCGGCCGTAAGCTCGGCGGTGGCGATGATGTCTCGAAGAGCTTCCAGGATATCTCCAAAGAAATCTTGGTTGATCAGGTGTGCGTATCGTGCCAGACCTTCCAACACCGCACCCATGAGTTTGGGCGAGCGAGCCTTTAGGATTCGGAAGTATGCCACAAACACCATCTTGAGCGTCTCAGCCTGCATCCTGTCACGCTCCTCGTGACTGACAGCTGCATCCGCCTCCTTGAACTCCTTCTCGATCGCTTTCCTCTCCTTGAGCTCCTTTCGTAACCTCTTTGTCCTGAACTCGCGCTTCTGCTTCATCTTCTTGCCATTGACCATTGGGTCTTCCGCCTTGTCGACGGAATGATATGAGGCCTTCTGCGCAAACTCTGACAGTAGCCGCAGGTGCAGAAACGTGTTCAGCACGCTTTCGTCGAAGTGGTAGTTCCGGCTCTTCATCATCTTTGTCAACATAGTGACGGCTTCCAGCGCAGCGTTGCCATCCTCATCGTTCTCAAACAGGGTTTCCATGGCCTCCCTGCATCGTACAAAGTCGGCATCCACCCTCCTCGTGCTAAGTTTGCCAACGAGAATCTTCAACAGCTCTCCACGGAAGTTGAAATGCGGCACCGAGTTGAGCAGGTTGCATGCGCAGCTGACAGCGACTGTTGCCAGACCAGCCATGTGCTCTTTGTCCGATCCGCTCGACTTTGCTAGCCTCGCGAGGTGCTTTACATATGCCTCGTAGCTGGATACCAGCTTCTGCTCGAACTGCCGCAACTTCTTGACTTCCTTTGAGATCTTCTCTTGCATCTTCTCTTCCGACAACGGCCGAATCCTGTATCCGGGGATAATGTCCTTGAAGATGGAGACTTGTGTCGCCAACGCCAGCTTCTTGACGGTAATGTTGTCCGAGTCGGCGAGGGCTTGCAGTGCCTTGAGCGCTCCAACGTGCTCCTCGGGGTCCTCGTTGACCAGACCTGCTATCCGCGCAAGCTCTTCCTTGGCGTCGAGTATCTGTTGTCGCGCTGGTATCTTGGGCTTCTCCTCTTCCACGTCTTGTAGATGCGACGCCTCGAGCGCCCCGTCGTCGCTGCCAGAGGCGAGAAAGCTGTCGGATTCTTCCTCTTTGATATCCTGCGCATTGGGCGGCGCCGCTACCCATCCCTCGGTTGTCCTGACGGGCAGCTTCTTGTTCTCCCTCTGCTTCTTCAGTCTGCGTGGTCGCGTTTCGTAGTCTTGTTCGAGATGCCATTTCGCGGCGTTCTTCACGAAGTTTGCCTGGTGGTCTTCGGCCGCGCCGCTGGCATGCTCGCCATGTTCGGGTGGAGACAGCCGCCTTCTCTTCGCAGCCGGGACGCGAGACATGGCGCAGGTGCTCGTGGGCCGATGTGGGCGACGGTCAGGCTTGGTTGGGGATTGCACACCCGACTGTCTGAAATTTTGGCGGAGGCTGCGGAGGAGCCTAGCCCGGCTAGCATGCGCCCCACAATTTTTTGGCAGCAGAGGTCGACTTTGCGAACATGCGCCCAGCCCCAACCTCAACTCAGCACTTGTCTACATACGCCCACGATGAGGCCGCTCACAGAACCAGAGACCAAGACGCTCTTTGAGAAGCTCGCGACGTATTGCGGAAAGGGCATATCGAACCTCATCGCCGACCCTACAGGCGGGTTGGATCGCAATGTCTTCCGCGTCCAGGTATTCACTCTTCCAACCGCCCCCACCCGTCCCCAGCTAGCTCAACTTGCTAACAATCAACGCATAGGGCTCACGAGTCTACTACGTCCGCGAGTCCCTTGCCAATCTTGCCACATCCGTCGCGCGCGACAACCTCCTCTCTCTCGGCATCTGCCTGGGCAAATTCACCAAGACGGGCAAATTCCGCCTGCACATCACCGCGCTGAGTGTAATCGCCCCGCACGCACGATACAAGGTCTGGGTCAAGCAAAACGGCGAGATGCCCTTCCTGTACGGCGGCAATGTGCTCAAGGCGCATGTCGGACGGTGGAGTGAGGATTGCCCAGAACATCAAGGTGTTGTTGTGCTGAGCATGAACGATACGCCATTGGTAAGTCGGCCGCCAGCTGTAAAGCGACGAACCGAATCTTGGGCTAACATGTAACATCAGGGCTTTGGTGTGAGTGCACGATCGACGGCTGAGGCGAGGAAACTGGATCCTACGGGTATTGTCACCTTCAGACAAGCGGATATCGGAGAATACCTGAGAGAGGAAGACACTTTGTTCACAACTTGAGCGGCCGGGAGCCTGTGCGACCATGGACACTCTGCAAGAGAAGCTTACTGCTTCGCCACAACCGGGGCCAGAAACCAAGGCTCGCGTGCACGGCATATCCGTTTGCTACCCACTCGCATTCACTATGACAATACGCTGAGTAGTCCATCTGATGGTATCTAAGCATGAATGACCAAAGCATCATGCGCCACTTGCATTGTCATGCTGACTTGGACTTGCTCTTGCTTGTCCCAATGATTCTAATCTACATAAGTTTTGTGAAGCCGGTCGCTCGGCAAGGGTATCAATGTCTGATTCTCGTCTCCCAGCCAAGTAGAAGCTGCACTTGGAAAGTCGTAGTCTGCTGCTACACACTTCACCGCCGAAACTCCGCGCTCAACCCAGTTTCTCAAGAAGCTTCCTCCTCCTGCGCTCGACTAGCTCGTTGTTGACCTCGTCAAGGGTTGGGATGCGCCATCGTATGCCGTCGCCCACGTCACCGGGTAATTCCATCCACTCCTTCTGTGTTTTGCTCGGCTTTGCGTCCAGTTCATCGCCGAGCAACATGAAATTGTCCCAGGCCTCCTGCTCTTTGGCCGTTTCATATGCTAGCAGCGTGCCGTCCTCTTCGTCTAGGTTGTAGCCGTAGTAGCCCGCATCCACCTTCTGCCTCAGTTCACTCCTCTTTTCGCGCCCCTTGTCCATGTCGTCTTCCGGTCTGCTCTGCCTCTCGAACAACTCCTTGACACCCGGCAGTTCCTTGGCTCGTCCAAAGTATCTGTATCCCTTTCCTCCTCCTGGCACCTCCCGCCCTTCTTCGTCAAGCACTCGCCCGCCTCTCATGTAGTTCGGTCCGCCCAAGCCTCTTATCTGACTTTCCCACATGTGCTTCTCTCTCATGAGTTTGTTGATCTCATCGTTGAGGTCGCGGATCTGGTAGTCTGAAAGGGCTTCGTCCTGGATCTTTGTGACTTTGCGCGAAATCTCCTTTAGCACCTGACCGCGCCATTTCTCGCAAACGGGAATCGAGTTGACAGAGGTGATGAGCTTGGGGCGGCGGGTACGCGATATGTCGATGATACCAGCTTCCGCGGCCTGCGCAGCGCGGAAGCGGAAAAGCATCGAGTGCGCTTTTTCGGAATTACGCGCCATGCTTGCGGTCCGGACTCGGGTTCGAGCTCCACGTTGCTGTAAGGTCGCAGGGGCGAGAGGGCCTCCTTCGATGGCAGTAGCTTTCTGTCGGAGCTAGACGGCGTGCCGTGGCGCGCTTTGGTGTCTTGTCGGGGCGAGATTTTATTAGGCGTAATATACGATGCTCCAAGAGAAACAGATGCTGCCCCGCAGTTGCAGAAGTGAAGATTTGACAGAAACAAGATGCGCGATTGGTGTTCGTGTTGTCGTGGTCGAAGAAAGACTCAACGTGACAGGCGCGTTGGCTGGAGCAAAAGTTTAGTGTCCCGGCCTACTGTCTTGGCGTTATTGCGCACCCACTTGGAATTCGGGACCGCCACAATCCCGTCTTGATTTGTTTTGGTGCTGCAAGACGATTGCTCCATTCATAGCACACTGACGACCCCTCTTGCAGCCTGTTTTGACATTGTGTCTAGTTTTGCTCTTGGCAAGAAGCAATCATCTGCACCACAAGGACGAAATGCAATGTGCAATCAATCTCGATCTTGTTTTATTTTTTTTATCAATCTGACCAGAGACTGTCGACGCTACACTTCTAAGCCCAGGTACAGACATTACATAACGCCCCTATGCTAAATATACAAGTAAAACAATTCTGAATGTTGCAGGTCGAGGGGAGAAAAACGAATCGGCCGCATATGTTTGAGATGCGCTTCTAGTAGAACGGAGACAAGACGGAGACTAGTCTAGGTGGGAAGCGTCAGGTCATCTCAGTGTACAGCTCCAACCCCAGTCGAGCGAACTGCGCAGAGTAAACAGGAAATACTTCACCGTTGAACGCCATGCACAAATCTCCTTGAATCCGCATTCGAATTTGAGTTTCTGCTTCGTCCGGATCCAAACCGAGGTGTAACGTCCAAAGGCCGAAAGATGAATTGATAGATACATAGGAAAATGGGAATGGCCCCCATACGCAACGACTAGTGCTAAAGGAAAAGAGACCGTCAGTTAGACCAGATGACTAGAGAAGCGTCGTGCGGGACAAACGCGGATGACAAAATAGGAAAGGTTCAGGTATGAGGTGAGATTATGCACCAGCTCCATAGTTCGCTGCCTCCATCTCAGCCTGATGGCGCAGCTGCTCGTTGCGCATCTCAGTTCGCGACTCCGTACGTGACTCCGTACGTGACTCAGTCCGGGACTCTGTGCGAGACTCAGTTCGGGATTGCGCGCGCGAACTTATGGAGCCGAAGAGCGAAGGCCTGGAAGCTGAAGAGTTGACGTGCCGACCTTTGATTGAATGTTGATGAAGATGTGCAACATCGTGCTTGCCTTGTGGACTCGTTAGCTTTCCTACACTGATGCAAACAATCAAGGGGTCTTACCATCGCAGCATGCTCGGACGTTAGGCATGAAGTCCTGATCACGTTCAACATGGTCATGGATATCACGACTGAGATCCATGTTGGACGCGCTGGGTTCCTCGTACGTGGCCGACTCTGTAGCGCTGGTCCTGCTGTTTCGCCGACTAGTGAAGGATCCGCGTAAAGCAGTGACGCTGGGTCGGAGCATGCTGTTGATTCGGCTGGAAACAGATCCATGCGCCAGCGGCTCGGTCGAGGTTGCACGATGTGGTGTAACATGCGACTGTCGAATCGTGGGCACTTGGCCATAATCGCGAGATGATGTGCGCCGGGTAACGTATGAGGACATCGAGCCTCTTGAACGGCCTGTTTGCCGAGAAGAGCTGCGATACCCGCCATTGAACTCGTCTTGGATCTCATCTGCGGTAGCTGCCTTCTGGTCTTGATCAGACTTCGTTGGCGACTTTTGCTGATCGTTCTCGTCGACCCGTTGGCACAGATAATTCAGAGCGTTATACCACGTCTCGTGCCTCTGACCTGTTGTAGCCGTGAACTTCATCGATCGACCAGGTGTGACGACAAGCAAGCTTTTCTGGTGAAGCCCAGGAGGTAGAGGGTTAGGGTCGTCGACTTCTTGAACAGATTCGATGGCTACGCTCTTAGCCTTCAATGTCGTCTTATCGGCACTCTGAGGGTCTCGGTCGCTCCAGTACAGTGTCCTAGTGTAAGGATGAATCCAGAAGAAACGCCGGTGACGGTTCTCAGACATGCCTTCGCGCCCAGTCTTGCGAGTGTACTTCCACAGATATTCGCCAATCATCGTCTGAGTGATGGCCTGGATCATGCGCGGATCTGTCGCACCGGGTGGCAATCCATTGGCAGCAAAAGACGGCCCCCCTGGAATATTGAAGCGTTGGTCTATTTCCGAAGTAAACGAAGATAGTGATGACCTCCGGCTAAGAGGTGAAGACGCTCCGCTACGCTGTGACTGTCGACGCACACGCGGTGTGGTCCCGCCTGTTCTGGGAGTGAGAGTGTTGTTACCAGTCTTGATGGTAGGCGTATGCGGTCGCTTCTTGTAGGCGGATGCAGGCATTGTAGGCGGGCCCATTGTGCCTGGGGAGATTGGTTTGAGAGAAGCCGCGGCGATGACTTCCTTATGATCCGAAGGCAGAGGAGGAGGCGTTGCAGCGCGAGAGCGCATGCTCCCCGAACTGCCTGGGCGTTTGGATGTTCGACTTGTCTCATTGACATACTTTTTGCTAGGCGACTCCGGCGGCGACAGCGACTTTTCAAGCCCGGACGTGGTTATCAAACTACTCCATCGCTGACTTCGAGCAAGCAGCAGCTTGTCGATCTGCTGAGCAGACACCATTGTCTGTGTAGCTCCATCGGCCATTGGCGTTTGGGGAGTCTTACTGGCGGCATTGACACTGACAGGTGGAAAGGCTGTGCTAGCATCCCTGCTATCAACCGGTGGGGTGTTAGCGTCCGTGGTATTCTTATTCCAAGATAGTAGAGTATCGAAGTAGCTGAGCTTGGGCGTGGATACTTGCTTATTCGCCGATGCTTCTGTCTGAGAAGAAGCACTAGTGGTTACGGAAGGCGCGGCGGCCCGATGAGCGATACCAGGTCGCGGAGGAGCCAATGGTTCAGTATCCTGCGCAGCAACAGGGGACAATGTCATAGCAGGGACAGAAACACGATTTGCTGTGGATGGCCGACTTGTCGGTGTTGGCAAAAATGCCGGGAGCGTTGGCGACTCAGGCTGAGTGTCTTGAACAGTCCACACATCGGAACTGTGATGTAGAGACACCGAAGGAACAGGTAGTGGGATCGGCACGGTCTGCAGTACGCAGACGGCTGACAATTGCAGTGGTATCTGTTCTGGCTTTACGGGTGTGGTGGCCTGAGACGAAACCCCAGAGAAATTAGCGAGAATTGGCCGCTCGGGTCCAATTGGCTCAGTAGTCAGCGAGGACAGTACGGAGATGGTCGACGGTGCTACCCTCAAAGGTTCAATGGGATTGGATGCCTGGATCGACAACGAAGATAGTTGTGACGGATCTGCTCTAGCCACTGCCACCGGGTCCGTAGAGCGAGCGGAGAAACTGGACAACACGAGTTGCGGCTGTCGTAGCGCAATAGGGTTCGTGACTTGTGCAGAAAGTGGAGAGAATCGTTGTCTACTGGTTCCCGGCGCGCGGGGTACTGTCGACTGAGTCGATGTCGTAGAAGATGCAGAGAGGACCACACGAGGCAAATCCTTGGGCTCAGTCGAGCGAGACACCAAAGGTGACATCTGTAACAACGTCGGCTTGTAGGGTGTGACTCTAGGCTCAGTCTCGTGGGCAGACAAACTTGACATTTGGAGTGGTGCACGCTTTTCTCTGTGACCGATATCTTGGGCAGGAGATGCCGGAAGCATATCGTCAGGGCTTCGATTTGACTCCGTTGTCGAGACATATTCGGCTAGTTGTGCGGGCTCGGTCGATTGTGCATAGATAGCAGACGTAAAAAGACCTGCTGGAGCCACTAGGGTTGGGGCAGTCGCCTTCCGCGGCTCCGTAGTTTGATGCGAAATGGAGGAGATGTCCAAAGAAGGTGTAATGTCCTTCACCAGCACTGGTACAATAGGATCAGTGCCATGAGACGATACTGTCGACACCCCAAGAGCAGGAGGAGCAATAAGGCGAGGCTCGGTGCTATGAACAGCCACTGACGACATATTCAGAGGAGCAGTGGGTACGGCATGTGGCGCCGTGTTTTGTGCATGAAGCGGAGATAATGCGAACAACGGAGCTGAAGGGATTGTTGGCTCGGTCCCCTGACTTGAAAGAGAGGACACAGCCAGCTGAGGTATCTCTGGGGGTTGGGGACTGGTAGCATGACCGGAGACGGAAGAGAAGCCAAGGGCTGGCCGAAGTGCAAGCTTGGGTTCACTGTCTTGTGAGGTGACCATGGAGACGTCGAGATTTTGACGAGGCAAAGCTCGCGGGCTTGTGCCTTGCGAATGCAGGGCAGAGACTTGTAATGTAGGCAAGCGAGCAGCATACGGTTCTGTGTTCTGACTCGATATAGAGGATATGGAAATAGGCTCGGGGGCATCCTGTTCGGTCATCGTGCCCGAATCAACCATAGTTGGCCTGGGAGCATCGGGTTGAAGAAGCGACCTTCCGAGAACAGCCTTTCTTAGTGGATCTGGCGTGGCATGGCTTGAGTATACGACACTGGATCGACTTGGTGATCCCTCGATGGAACTAGCATCATCGTCATCGCCACTCAGGTCGTTGAGTTCTGCCAATAGACTCTTGCCTTGGGCGGGAGTGTTCTCGTTGCTGCTGCTGACGTAGCCCGCGGGCGAGTCTCTTGACGCTGGGGGCGTACCTGCAAAGAAATCTAACCCTCTCGGCGTCGATCTCCGCGAACTGCTGTCTCTAGCTCTTAACGTAAAGCGCGAAGTCTTGTGGTGAAGAGGAGTCCTGAAATCGGAATCGTATTCATCGCCAGAGGCAGAAGCAGTACTGCGGTAGGAATTGATGCGACCAGCTTGTGAGATTGAGGGTCGACTACGCCGGGCAGCAGAGTTGGAAGGGCCGGCCTCGGTCTCAGTCAGCTGGTCGCTGCTGTCTCCGTCGAGGGTCTCGGCTCCGGTTTGGAATGCGTCGGACTCAGTTGCCATACCGTCGCGTTCGTTGGCAGTCTCGAAAGCAGCATCTGAGGTTTCGTTGGCAGTGTCGAGGTTTTCGTATGCGCTCGTTCCCGCGACGGAGCTGAGTGCATTTGGAAAGGAGCCCGGTACAGAGTTGGATGGGTGCGGTGGCCGACTTGGGGTGTCGGGCACGGCCTCTTGCTCTTCCCACTCGTCGTCTTCTACAATCTCGTGCGACACGTTGCGCAAGGCCCCAAGACGATCTGGTCGAGCGGGTTTCTTGAAAGCATCCTTGTCGCTCTTCCTTCGCTTGCTTGCGCTACCAGGTCCAACTTGAGCGCGGGTAGCGTCTACTTCATCACGAGCGTCTTGGAGCATGCGCTTCAGTTCGATCTTTTCGGTCTTTTCGCGATGGATATTGTTCTTGAGTTGCTGAATCATGCGGTGGGCGTGTTGAAGCGAATGTTTGAGTGTTTCCGATTCGAGCATACCGTGGCGCGGAGTGGCCTTGCTTGGAGACGGTTCAGGCGAGTGTTCAGGCGTTTGAGATTGCTGCCTGACACCACGGTCGTCATCAGACGATCTGTCAGATCGGCCACGATGCTCTGATCTTGCGCGGTAAGCGACAGCTTGAGCCAGCTCTTGATTCTTTGTCATGAGCTCTTCGACCTTGCGCTGCATTGCACCTTTTTCCGTCTCCGTCATGGCCGCGACTCGCCGCAGACTAGAGAGCTCCGTCTCGTGCTGCTTGGTCTTGTTGATGTGATCGTCGTTGAGCTTGGTATACATCTGCTTCAAATCTTCCAACTCCTTCTCCAAAGTGGACCTCTCGGTACGTGCGAGATCCAAGGCATGATTAAGGCTTCGCTCCTTGTCTGCGGCCGACTTGAACTGTGTTTCCGACTCGCGAACCTGTGTCTCAAGATTCCAGTTGACGTCCTTGAGTCGCGATTCGCTTTCGTCCAATGTTCTCAGACGTTGCGACAAGCCTTCGACCTCAATTTCGAGCTGCGATCGGTCCAGATCAGCCGCCTTGAGGGCGTCATCCTTCTCGAGGAGGACGGCCTGGAGGTCCTTGAGCTGGGAAAGCAAAGAGGTGGAGATTTCGGTGGCCAGGGCGATGTCATTGATGCGGCTGGGCTGCTGGTTCCTCTGCTTCCGCGACGGAACGCTCACTTTGGTGGGTGACTGGATGGCGTCGCTGGAGTAGATGGAGCCACCGGCAGTGGGATCCGTCTCGCCACTGGGTACGCGAGACTTGGGGAGGAAGGCGCGAGCCGTCTCCCTTCCAACCTCGTTGAACTCCTTTTCTAGCTCGGCCAGCCTCTGGCGCAGCTCTGGCCCGATGTCGTTGTCTGGCTGCTGCTGCTCGACCTCGTGCAGCTTGTCCTCTAGCTCCTTTCTCTGCTGAACAAGCGCGCTCCCCAGATGCGACGTCTCCTGCAGTCTGCGCGTCGTCTCTGCCAAGTGGGCCTGTAGAGCGCGTTTGGCCTGTAGGGGGGATCCGTTCAAGTACAGCGAGAATTGCGAGTTGTCGAAGGCCGAGTATCGCTGCCGGTGGGCGTCGTGCGGTGCGGCGAGGAAGGGGTCGGCGCCATTGTGGTGCTCCACCGAGAGCGCGCCCGGTGGAGGATTTGCTGTAGCCATGAAGAGTCGCTGGATGCGTCTGCTATTGGGTCATCTCCTGGCGTGGCTCCCCCGCTTCCACGTAGACGTGCCCGGGACGGCGGGCGGAGACGGGATGCGTTGGGCGAACGGTGCAGGGCAGGAGTGGGCGGCGAGCGCGTGTCGCGGCGGCAGGCGGCGGCGGGGGTGTTTTCCGGGTAGTATTAGAGACAAGAGCGATGGTACGTCTCACTCTGTCGGGCTGTGGGTGTAATGCACAAAGGGTTTGGGGGGCAAGGACGCGCGGGAAAGCGACTGGGGACACGGCAGCGGCTGCTGGCACTCGGTCGCGTTTCCGTCACACTAGAGAAAAGAAGCAAAGGCGCATCCCCAGGCAGGGGCGCGGGATGGCGAAGAAAGAAAAACAAGGGAATGCCGAACGGGCTGGAGGGGCTACAGAGGCGACAGAGGAGGGATCATGGTAGAGCGCATGATGTTGTGCACAAGAGCGAAATGAGGCGACCGTGCGCTTTTGCCGCTTTCACGCTTTCGCCATGGAGCCAGCGCTGATACCCATAACATATCCACAACATCAACAAAGCTACGTCTGCGCCTCCATTGGTTCGCGCCGGCACTTGCTGCACGTCTGCTGCCTAGACTGCGAGACTGTCGTGGTAGTGCCGCGGGCCGAGGGGCTGTTTGCGTGTGCGATTGGAGCGACCCAAGCACGACGCGCATCGCATTACCCCA
Source organism: Alternaria arbusti (assembly GCF_024043155.1). Lineage (NCBI taxonomy): Eukaryota > Fungi > Ascomycota > Dothideomycetes > Pleosporales > Pleosporaceae > Alternaria > Alternaria arbusti. The sequence continues at coordinate 769,753 of NW_026249954.1, read as the reverse complement.
CGACCGGCATCCCGGACCGCATCACGTGACGTCGAATTAATCAGCCACAGCTGGGCTGCCTCTCTGTGCCTCACTCCTACATGTCCAACATCTCGCACCTCCGCCACCCACGAAACCCCCGGCATGGAAGCACCCGTCGTCAAGTTCAAGAAGCGAGCAGCAAAAGCTGCGCCCCGGAAGGTGGCCCCGCCGCCGCCGCCGCAGTCGGATTCGGATTTCTCTTCCGGCTCAGAAGGAGAGGGCGAGCATGGCCGCGTGGTGAAGCGGCGAAAAGTCAACGACAACGCACTCAAGGCGTCGACTGCAGACCAGAAGACGCACGCGGCAGTTGCAAGTACAACGCAATACGCAGCAAATCGCTCGGCGGTCATGGAAGCAAGCAACGATGCGACGAAGCAGTCAAACTGGTACGACGAAAATGCCCGAGACGCTCTCAGCTCCAAGAACCTGCTCGGCAGCACACGAACGAAGCCTCACCAACTCATCGAGAAGAACCCCGACGCTCCCAGTCGCCAAGTAGGACCCATGAAAGCATCGACAAACATACGGACGATTACCGTTACAGATTACACGCCGGATGTGTGCAAGGACTACAAGCAGACTGGTTTCTGTGGCTTCGGCGACAATTGCAAGTTTTTGCACGCGCGCGAAGACTACGCGGCAGGCTGGAAGCTAGACCGCGAGTGGGAGATGTCGACCAAAGGCAAGAAACCGGGAGGCACCGTTGTCGCTTCTGCCAACAGGGATGAGAAGGAAAAGGACGAAGACGGAATGGATCTGGCGCAACTCGAAAAGATACCGTTTGTCTGCATCATCTGCAAGACGCCCTACAAGAGCCCCATTATCACCAAGTGTGGACACTACTTCTGCGAGCCTTGCGCTTTGAAGAGATATCGCAAAGATCCCACATGTGCGGCGTGTAGTGCCAAGACGTATGGTGTCTTTAACGGCGCAAAGAATCTCCAGAAGCTGTTGGAAAAGAAACAGAAATGGGAGGACAAGAAGAAGGCTGAGGCAGAAGAAAAGCGGAAAGAAGAGGAAGGCGGCGACTGAGTCTGCTGGGTGACATTACGGTGGAAACATTAACAAGCCGGCGCAAGTATGCGGCTGTGCTGGGCAACAGATGGTATCGTGGATGAACAGGCCATTCCTTCCCAGTCATAAAAGCGATACGTCACCTTGGAATGCAAGACGACATGACAAGGCAGAGGCATACCCACCGCAGCTCTCATAAAGCTTGAAGAGTAAACTTGCTGGCAAAGCTGCTGTCGTTGACAGGAAAAGAAACCAAGTCGTACGCCTCGTTGCAAGGTAGACTATACGACAAGTCCGTCCTCTGTTTGAGGAGGACAGGACTGGTTTGCGAAGCATATGAGGAAATACATATGCTACAGTAATACACATAGCAAGTAGATAGTGCGCTCATGCAAGTGTACATCAATCCTAATTAACGTGTTCACACTTTTCAGCCACGCCCACACAGTTCAGTCTACCATGTCAGAGGCTCAATCTCTTCGTCTCCTCTATACTCGTCGTGATCTTCACGGTTTCAGACGACGTTTCCCTCCACAAGAAGCATGGCATATCGCCGTTAACTCGCTAGAAGATGCTGTGGATATGGAAACCAAGATGGCGTGGAAAAGTATCTGATAGTGGGAGATACTAGAGATCTAATGCGTTGCGATAGATACATGATATATACGCATACACGAGAAGCATCGAATAGCGGAAGAATACCATGGTAGTTTATTACATCTCACTTCGTTAATTTGAAGCACGTGTGGCACAAAGACAAGTAAGGTCGATAAAAGGTTCGTGATATTAATACAAGAAGGGTTTGAAGGCAAAAAGTCTAATTGTCATGTTCGCTAGACATAGAGTCGCACTCTACATCCCACTTCCGGCACCAGGAAAAGCCTTCAACAGGGTTGCATCGTACTTAATCAGCTCGGGGCAACCAAGCTCCGCAATAATCGGGTCTAGAACAGAAGCCAACTTTTGCACAGCGATCAAGACGTTGCCAACTAATCCGCGGAGGACGTCAGGAGCAGCTTCGCTGGCAGCCTGGAACGCAAGGCACATTAGGTTATTACCCTCGAGAAGCGTCCGCGCGTTGAGAACGTTGCCTGTCAAGTCGTCAACATCGACGCCAGTGAACGTGTTTGGCTGGCCAGTATTTCCGCCGATTCGGATTAATTCGGGGTGGGCTTTTTCGAGCGAAAGGGCTTCGGAAGTGAAGGCCAGGATGCTGTAGTCGTCGCCGATGACGCGGCGGTACCACTGTGATGTGTGTTAGCGAATGCAAGCGGATGGTGTTACCGTGGGTACTCACGTTCTCGGGGATCTTCTCTTGCCCACGAGCCCACTTGTAATTACCTTTCTCTCCAGTAACACCCTGGAATGACATGAGTGTCTCGGCATCAAGGTAGCCTTCTGGGTTTTCAGCAGTGTGGTTGGCGAAGAAACGGTAGGTGAATTGATATGTCGCGGGGTTAAGCGCAAGGGCCGTGAGTGGGCCTGAGAAGTAATGTCCATTCGTAGCAATCGAGTGCTTCGTGCGGTCAAGGCGGAACGCGGTCAAGACGGGGATATCGATCCCGTTCTCGCCGAGAGGCATAGAGAGGAGCTGCTCGAAATAGTCCAAGTTGAGAGAGATGGGGTTGCCACTACGAGTAATGAGTTATGCTGACCATGCAACATGCAGAAGAAACGGGAATGACATACGTTGAGTACAAGTCCCCTCGCGTGGGAGATCCATCAACCTCGAAGCGGTTGTGTGACGCACTCAGGCCTTGTGGTTCTCCGAGAAGGCCGAGTGATGAGGTGACACCGCCTAGGAGTCCACCAGTCTTAGGTTTGCCGCCAATCGAAAAGGAGGTGAGGTCACCGGCCATGACGGCGGAGTAGACTGCCAGAAATGCGGAAAGATCCAGGCCCATGCCAAACACTGACGTTGTTAGCAGTCCGTGAATAAGAGCGTAAAGGCATGCAGACCTTCATTGGCGGCCGTCGTCATTTGTGTGATTGTGGAGATGCCATTTCGGGGAAGGTAACCGTGGTTTGCCATCACGTTGATACCAGGACAGGGTCCACGGAGATCATTGGGGCCTGGCGCAATCTGACAACGAAGTCGTTAGCAAATGCAACTACATGTCGCGCATCTCGGTAGGGCTACTCACGTATTTATGGTCACCAGTGATACTGATGCGCTGAGCCTCTGCGTTGAATGCACGTTTGACGTGGGTACCCGATCGCTTGCTCTCGAAATCTCTTGAGATATTCTCTGTCAAAGCGGTGATTTCCGCAAGGGTCGCTTCACTGATGTCGCCTTTGAGCATGCTCGCAGGGAAGGCGAAGGTCGCCAATGAGAAGAGCGTTGCGCTGCATAGTACTGAGACCCTCATGTTTGCAACAACAAGCTCGGATGTTCGGGAAAGAGTGTGAAGGAAGGACGTGTAGTTGGATCGAGAAAGATGCGGTCAGCGACAGGGACGGATCGTTTAAGTTTCATAGTGGCAAATGAGTGCTGCACATACGTGGGCCGCCATGACTCTCATCTAACTGTCGCCGATAGAGATGCCAATCCGGGGTCAGGTACCTTCCAGCACAGTCATGACAGCCCGCTTTACTTGCTTCAAATCGCAGGGTGGAGGGCCTGAGCAAAGAGATCGACGTGGGCGTTCTCTCTGCACGCCTTGACCAGCCGTAATCCGCTCGCGCGAGCCATATGGTTCAGTCCGTTCCCGGGTTTGCTAAATCCCGCGACTGGTGTTAAGGAGAATAAAGCGCTCGGGCCTTGCCTAGGCAAGAAGTTAGGCTTGCACTGGGTACATCGTAGGAATGTCGAGCGAGTGTCCCAAGACTTTTGAGCCCTGAACGGCGATCCAAGCGCGCCGGACCGTGTTCGGGTGGGTACCTAGGTAGTTAAGCCTCTAGATCGGCAGCTAGATCTCGCCTTTTTTACCGCATTTGGCTGACCAACGTTGTACAGAGATGATGAACGTTGCCCGCATCGATCAAAAGCGGGTTATCTATTTTCAACACGCGTGAGGCTGCAAGAAGATTGAGTGATCTATGCATCCCGCCCTCGCCCTACTTCCATGCGGCGGAAATGGAGATTGCGCAGGTGAACACCTGGGCATGTAAACCCACCGGCAATAACACATCGGGCCAAGACGCATCCGAGACCAGCGCATGTGGTCTAGCGGGCATGATGTTTACCTAGGCCGTCGTTCATACGTGCTAGGAGGTTGAAGGTATATTCCTCGCTACCCAAGTCAGAGCCCAACGCAGGGACAACGTCGGACTGAAGACGTTATAGTTTCCAAAAGCCGATCATGGGTAACAAACCACTTTCGGGGACCAATGCAACAAGATCGGTGCATTACCCGGCGTGGGCTCCAAGTAGGGTCGCATGCGAGTTCAAGTCTCGCGCAGAGAGACCCCACTGCATGATTGGCGGCGAACAATGATACCTACGTACTATTCTAAGCGTCCCCACAAGCATATGCCAAGTTTGTACTTCAGAACAGCCCCAATGTTCTAGTTTGCGTTATAGGAGACGAATCTCAGCCGGGTACCCACCACCCAAGGAAAAGGGTGAATACCGGCCACTACCCAGGTGGCCAAATTACATCCGCAACCCTAAGTATACTCGACATCGTTCGATATAAACTGGATCCTTGTCCCACGTTAGCATCGTAACGAAGCACCACAACTGGATCTTGATATAGCGCCAAGGAGCATTCGCTTCAATTCCTTCTCCTTTGCGTTATTCTTGAGTCCAATCCAAATGGCTGCCTATGATTCTTGGGTTAGCAACCCAGACGAGAGCCATGGACCGCTCATGTCCGTCGTCACCTGGTCGCTCGTTTCTGTTTCCGCAGTCTTTCTCTTCTCGCGGCTTTATATTCGGCAGCGTCAAGGGAAGCTGTGGCTGGACGATTGCACACTTTCCGTCAGTTGGGTAATTGCCACAACATCCCTAAGCAAAGAGCAGCTGACTCATACGACATAGATCTTACTTCTGGTCCAAGTTACCATAAACCAACTGTCTATCAACATAGGCTACGGAAAACATACACTTGACCGTAAGTTGCCAAAGGAGAATTGCACATTTCACAGCTCGGAACGCTAATCTTCACGCTAGTCGATTTGCGCAATCTTGATAAAATGATGTATATCGGCGCGGCGGAACTGACGATATATACCGTCGCTATTGCGCTCAGCAAGATCTCCTTTGGACTCACTTTGCTTCGGTTGACGGACGGACGGGTCAGACTTTTCGTAATCTTTGCGATCTCTACCCTGGCGATTTTCGCAGTCCCTGCCACCGTCATACCATGGGTACAATGCAAACCGCTGGCCAAAACCTTTGTGGACCTCATACCGGGCGAGTGCATTGACAAGCATCCCTCTGTCGTGTATGGGCGTTTCCAAGCTGGTGAGCAGACAGCCTCAAAGTGTGTACCCTGATTCCTTAGCTGACATGCGACGCAGTGTGGTCAGCACTCATGGATGTGTGTCTTGCTGTGCTGCCGTGGAAAATCCTTTGGAACCTGCAAATGCGTACCGCAGAGAAGATCGGTGCAGGTGTCGCCATGAGTCTGGGAATACTGTAAGTTCATGCATCGCCGGATTGAAGACTGCGCTGACTTGGTCGAAGAGCTGGAGTTACGTCAATTATCAGATCCACATACATTGAGAAATTGACAGTCCAGGATGTATCATGTAAGGCATCTCAAGGCGTGCACGGATCATTGCTAACAGCCACAGATGAATCGTACAACTCCATCATATGGGCCGTCGCAGAGTGTTCCATGGCCATCGTGGCTACCTCGATTCCCGTACTTCGCGTCATTTTCAGGCAGGCGTTCAACTCGGCGATGGAAGGCTACACGGGCCAGAGTAAAAGCAAATCAAGATCGAACCCTTCCAACGCTGGGAGCTCGGGGAACCGATTGAGCACACGACAATTGAGCAAGAAGACGCCAGATATATCGGTCAGTGGAGAATCTGTGAAGGAAGTGTTCGGACGTGGATCACGTGGATCCAAGAACTATGTAGAGCTAGATGATTTGGTAGTCGACGAGGCGACTGGGCGCGCTACTGCTTCGTCTCTAGAGTCTCTGGCAAACGATGGCGAGCGCCATGTGCTAAACTGGCACGTGTAGCTTGCTCTGTGATTACCTAGGTAGCGCGCATAAGGCGGCTAGACCTCGAGGGGGCTACGCGCGGACAAGTCGCATAGGCTCATCAATCCATCACTCCTGCTGCTGGGGGCTGTATTATTCATAAACAACATGGAGTCAATCATACCATCAATCCCGTCACATCAAAGCTGTTGCAATCATACCGTATACCAAAGCACAATCTCAAAGACCAAGCCCAACCTAGAACCAGACCGCAGTCTGAGTCAAAGGCGCACTCTATTCTTTCATCAATCCCGTCATCATAGTGGTGGCTCCAGATGTCGGCAGAAGGCTGTGGGGCCACGTGGTTAGCGTTTTGGCTCGAGCGTCCGCGCGCTCCCCAGGACTGTCCACATGGTCGCACCCGAATGCTCAACCACGCTCGAGAGATCTTGTGCCCTAGGTGCTGCTTGGCTTCCTCGTTCCCATCATGGCCCCGACATGCTGCGCGCGCACCTGGCGACAAGTCGCAGCCACCCTTCCCCCGAGAGATTGTTGGGAAGATAAACCGGAGGACAAAGTGGAAGTGGTGGAGAATTGCCAGCGATGCCAGCACTGATGAAGAGTCATCTGCTTCTGAAGAAGAGTCATCTGCTTCTGACGATGCATCCGAAGCTAAATCCGACGAGGGATCGCAGAAAACGAACGATCCAAGAGCAGTGTCATTGTGGCGCATGTTGGCGAACGACGCTCCTGTTAGGATCCTGGCCGGAAAAGCGATTGACAAGCTCCCTTCGAAGAGAGAACTCGACGCATTCGGTAATCATGGAACGCTGATCCCACAGTTTCAATGGGCGGACAGGTCACTGGGTTACGATCATTTCTTACCTATGTTTGACCCTAAACGTGCTTCTGTGATACCAAGCGAACTCAGGGATTCTCCTTCGAAGCTTATGGACACGCCAAGAACGGCTCTACGCCGTCAGCGAGAATACGATATCCAAGGGAAACATCTCATTCGAGAGCTGTTCAAGAGCCATATGCAACGGTCAATACACAGGGATGAGTTTATCATCGCTTAGAGTGACATCAACTGACAGTTGCATTCTAGTTGAGAAAGAGGCATTGCACATGGGCGACCTGGAGCCCGGTGGCCTCGGCCGGTATATGGAGCACAAGTCCATGGTAACGGCCATGGACAAGTTTGTCATGAGCGACATCAACACAGGCCCGTTCGAGCTCTGCAAGTTCATGCACATGGCACCTATCATCCAAAGTGAACGTCGGATCGTTGACGAGGCTTCCAGGCTTACGCCGCCATCGCCTTGTTCTACCAGACGGAAGAGTTTCTTGCTTCCGAGCACGGCCTACCATTCTGGTCTTCCCTGCTGTTTGACCAAGAAGAAAGAGCTAAGCGAACCCCTGATCGAAGAAGCCATGTCAGCAACCCATATATGCCAGCAGAGTTGTGGAAAGATCGAGACGAGCTCCTGAGACGCAATCAGCGAAGCAAGCTTGATCCTGTCTACGATATTTACCCGATAGAATGGCGTAAAAGGATACGTACCGTGGTTATCTCCTTGTACAAAGCCGGCATCATACAAAGTGCTTACACACCCCAAATTAAAGGTGTTGCAACTGCCGCCGCCGAACCCAACCGCGCGCTGGATTTCTACCTTGATTTCCGAGCCCAATCCAGACCTAAATTCAAGGCCGTCTTGGCGGATCCTACACCCTTGAATCGCGACTACATAGTCAAGGCGGCAAACAAGTTCGCGGCTCAGCATGGCTCTGCCATGTTTTCGGCGCTGCGAATGTGGTCTGCTCCGCACTTTTACCCCATGGAAGCTAGTGGAAATGAGACATTCGCAGACGATAGCGGCAGGTACTGGGATTGGAGATACATGCCCAAGGACTCGTCACTCAGTGAGTGGAACACGCACAAGATCGTGAGCGATATAATGGACAAATACAGACCGATATGGAGCGACCAGGTGAGAGTTGCCAGGGATCTGATCCTGGTCATTGGCAAGGACGCAGACGAGTGTCGGAGGCTCAGTGAAGGGGTGACGTGGGCTACGCAGACGCGCAAGATGTATGAGATGGACTTTTGGCGAAGCTTTGTAAACGTAGACGCCGGCTTCCTGGAAAGGTTGCATCCTGTATGGCTTTCGTAGCAAGGCGAGCAGACAGCAATGGCAGCTCCTGACAGTTCCTGATGCACTATCCCACGTCGGCGTCTGTACGACGTCCTGTCGGTCAGCAGGGTGGCTTGGCACATGCCGGAGCGGATGTACATGTACGTGTGTTGTGCATGGGAGAGCCCCCACGGAGCCCTGCCTGAAAGGGCAAGGCGTGTGTGGGAAGCTGGGCGGGTCGAAAGCGTGCGAGGGCGGCACCCTGAGCGCTGCCCCTCATGACCGGCGGCGGAGGCAGAGATTTGCAAGCACCATCTGGACGCCGCCCGAGCACGCGATCAAGCTTTGCGACGCTGGGCGCCGGCCAACCGCCCGTCAGCCCCCGAATGCGGCGCTCCCGACACCAGGTACGCGACGACTGACCTCTCCGCCCTCAACCAGCACGCGAAGGCGACCGACGCCAGCCCGGCACATGCCCAACGCGGAACTGCAGTCGATGCTTCTCACCGCCGACGCGGGCCTGGCCGAGGTCCCCGGCTGCACCAGAGAGCAATTGGACGCCCTGGCCCGCAGCGTCGAGCTGAGGAGGCAGCAGCTCGAGGCCGACATCCGGGACTACATCGCGGCCAAGCAGGCCGAGCTGCGCAGACATGGCCACGAGGTAGGCGTCCCGGCCCCTTCTCTGCGTGCCGTGAGAGACTGATTTGGGCCTAGCTTGCAGACCGGTACCGCGACATGGCAGGCGACCAGCAGCCTGCGCCTGCAGTGCCAGAGCAGAGCTGCCCAGGGCCTGCCCCGGGCCCTGCTGCACCGCTCGACCCGGCGCCCGACGACAGGATGCGGCTCAAGAAGCACACGCGCGTGCACAAGCGGGAGCGCGAGCTCTATGGACTCGTCACGCCCGTCTTCCTTCCCTTGCTCGATGCGCGCGACAGCTCGCCCGAAAAGAAGAAGACGCCAGCCGCAGGACATGCTGAGCACGCCCGAGACGACCCGAAGCCTACGAGCGACGCCCGAGACACCGCGGCCATGGCGCTGCGAGAGCCAGCCCAGCTGAAGCTGCCAGCCAAGAAGTCTGCGCTGCGGCACAAGGACACGCCTCGATCGCGCCGGAAGAGAGTCAGTCTGGTCATCCATGGCCAGACCGTCCTTCCCGCAGACACCGTCGCCGAACCACCTCTGGCTTCGCCCAGCAGCGTCGCAACATCGGCTTCCACCTCGACCGCTTCGCTCGACGACATGATAGATCCGCGACTCACCACCCCGGACCCGCCAGTCCATGTCCAACGCCGTGACGCCGTGCACCACAGCCTACCTCTCCCCATGACCAACGCCATCAACTCGGCTTCAAAGCTCCTCTCCGAAGCCCCGACACCCATATCCGTCGCCGCCGCCCACATCCCCCCAGTTGCCTCCCCACGGTCCCCCAGCATACCTTTGGGCCCTACACAGACCGCGACACCCACATTCCTCGACCCTTCGCCCGCTCCACACCAACACACCACGCAAACGATCCCGGACACCGCAGGCCCAGACCCCATCTACTCGACCGCACCAGCTACGAGTGCTGAACTCGAAATTGACGACCTCGCAGATGACGACACGAATTTCGATACTTACGTCGGCGGCTTACACGGGAGTGGTGTTGACGATGTGGATCAAGCGGGCAGTTACGGATATCCGAGTAGTCTGGGAGCCAGCTACATGGAGAGCTATATGCAGAACCGACCATTGAGCGTGAGGATGCAGGCTGCGAACAAGGCGGGCTTGGCTGACGAGGAGAAGAGGAAGCTGCTCGAGCAAAGAGACGACAACGAGGCCGAGGCTGAAGCTGAAGAAGAAGAAGATCACAGCAACAGCACGAGTGCGGGGCACAAGGCTGTTGACGCAACCGAGGACAATTTCATGGGAGACATGGACGACTTCTGAGATTGGATGCCACATCCTTGTATATACGCGCGACCTTTCGATCCTTACGCAATCTTGTTTGTTAGACACTAGGCATTTCATGTACACGACAATATCTACGGACCCTTTATACAGCGCTGTTTGGTTTACTCTGGCTCCAAGAGATACTCACACTTTAGTCCCGCTGGCTAACCTGCTGAACTCGATTTACGACTCTATCGAGCAGGCTGACCATCTCATCGCTCACGAATCTGGGGTCGTCTTGTTGGATAAAGTGGCCACAGCGGACAGCTGTGATGGGACCTATGGCTTTGCCTTCGTCCGTGATGCGACAGAGACCTTCGTTGTAGCGACGCCAAGCGGGGTTGGCATAAGTCATGGTCAGAATCTTGGGTGTCTGCATTGTACCCTCGTCTATTTGCCGGGTTAGTCTCTGTAGTCCAAGCGTCGACTTGGAAAGAGACAGGTACGTACACGACTGCTCGGCAAAAGTTTCCCAGTCATGACCTACGACTGTGAGGTACGGGCCTCTGCCCAAGTAGCCCTCGAGTTTTGGTGCATCTGCGTAGGGTAATAGTTGTGGCAGATTACGTCTGGATAACCCCTCTTGACTAGGAACGTCGGGATGGAACATTCTTCTATACTTTTCTCTGGTAGCTCGTACTTCGTCTTGTGTGACACCTTCGGGTAGTGTGTGCGAGTTGAAGTCTGGTGCATCGGGGTCCGGCCACAGGTCTTGGTAGTCCGAGTTGGCCATGATGCTGTCCAGGAACAACAGACCAGATACGGTTCCTGGATAGCATTGCGCAAAGAGTCTTGCAAGTGCGCAGCCGATGCTGTTGCATACAAAGATGAGACAGGGGTAGTGCGTAGGTTTGTTGACGTCAAGGTGTTCCCTCCAGATTTGTAGGGTAAATTGCTTCAGTGCTTTGACTGCAGATATCGCGTCGTGTCCGTGGGACGGGGGTGGTTGCTGGTCGTCGGGATCAGGATCTGAATCTCCTTGACCATATCTATCGTAGCTCAACAGAGCAGGATACGGTAGACGCCCCACTATTCTCTTTTCCAGAAAGCTGCGCATGGCAGGATCCCATGAGCTTCTTGGCATCATGAGCCCGTTGAGGAAAACGATGAGCGTTTGCGAGAAAGGGTTCGGATGGCCGCCGTGAGGTTTGGATGCAGGGTAGTACGTGTAGTGCAAACGTGCACCGGGCTTATTGTCCAGTGCCAGTGAGGAAACCTCGGCATCCGGAAATGGTGGAAGGTCATCTTCGGATGAGTTCATGCTACCGGGGAATGGAATCGCGTAGCTGCGATTGTTCATGGAGTCGTGTTCCCGAGCTGTGTTGATGGGGTCTGCTTGTGCCGAATTGGTACCTGGTGAATTAGCCTGGTCCATGGTAGCAGGCTTTTCCCTTGTTGCCGGCCCTCCTCTTTCTTTCCTGGTCAAGCCTGAGTACTTGAGTTGCGGAGAGATGTACGGGAATGCATCCATGGCCTGGCGCAGTGGGGGCCCAGCGATTACCAGCCATGCAAATTGAGAAGGGGCGATGTGCAACTGAAGCGGAAGACGCCGGAATGGGGTCTATCGGGCAGACAGAGACGGCTGCAAGATTCAGGAACGAGTAGGCAGCTGTTGTGTTCACGGAGGCTAATTCGAGAGTGCATTCAGCAACACATTACCCCTCTTCGCGTCCAAGGCGGGAGAGAAGAGCAGGATCTAGGTCTCGATCGGAACCAGGGCCTATGCTGCCAATGAGCTCTCACGTGTAGGCGTGTTCCATGTCGCCAAGGGTAGCGATGTTCAAAAGGGTTACGAGGTCGACCAAAGTGGTGCGCGCGCGGTATCGGTCGAGACGATGATGTCGCGAGATGGCGCGAGATGGCGCGGGTCACGGGCACCCGCTCATGGCAGCCGAGCGCGAAGGCGGGTGGCTTGGAGATTCTGGCAGACTAAGAAACAAAGCGTGAAACCAGAAGCGAGCGCTGCAGGAGAAGGAACCTTGGAAAACACACGGCGCTGCAATGGGTGGGGGCGACGTATGCAGCCAGGAACCGGCGGCTATGACGTGGGCGGGTTCCCTTTCACCGTAGCCGCGTGCCGCGTCGCTGCATGTGCGCTGGCTGCGTCCCCTTGATATGAGCAACATCTCACCCACGCCGTTCCTGCCAGCCGCTTCCCATCGCCCAGTCTTACGCCCTCCACTCCGACGCATCCCGCTTTGGCTCGTCTCTTCACCACCCGACGCTGCCCACGAGCCCGCAGTGTGCAGTAGGTTGGTTTGCTGCCCCCAGAAGGCGCAGAAGTCGACTAACCGCCTTGGAGAGTTGATGCACCCTGACCATGTGAGAGATGGACTATACGAAGTGCATGCACGACATAGACTGACTCGGTATCTTCACCTTTGCAGGCCATACGCCGACGCTCACACCCAGACCGTCTGGGCTGGCCTTTGCAGGATGCATGTCCGCCCTGACATCCTCTTCACGGCACCCGACACTACCACTCCGCCCGCCGAGATGGTAACGGACAAGTTGCAGGGCCTCGACAACATGGTGACCGGCGCCCAGCTGGGCACCCTCGACTCCAATGGCGCCTCGTTGCAGAGCCTGCTCCAGAGGCGACACAGACGGCCGGGCATGCCCACACGCATCTCTCTGCCCCCGGCTGATGTCGACGACCAAGTCCTCCCCTCTCCGCCTCCGACCCACGCTCTCCTCTCCCCGTTGCCCGAAGCCAACAAGCGCTTTGCCGGCCACACTCCGCTGATTCCACGCGCCCTTTCGCCAGTGCAAGACGAGCAGCCCGCTGTGCAAGAGCCGCCTGCCCAGGAAGAGCAAGCGGGCACACCGCCAGAAGACCAGCCCTTGATAGGCCCACTGATGCTGCCTACCAATCCCGTCGATGGTGCAAGCGACCACATAGCACTCGAAGTGCTGGACGATGTACTCGAACAGGTTGCCAAGGACCAGGACAGGTTCAGCAAACTCAAGGGTGCCCCCGACCCTGCAGCTCCCCCCGCACCCGCCGAGAACGCCCAAGAGGACTTGCCATTGAGTCACAAGGCATCGGTCGCATCGCGCAATCCGTGCGCCACCAAACTTGTCGACGGCGTCAGGCTCAAAAGCCCCCCTTTGAACTTTGGAGCGCCCATTGGTCAAGTATAGTCTGCTTCCCAGTCGTAATCGCGAACCGTCTCGTCATCTCGCCAGAACAGCACGGCTCAGACCCTGGGAGACCTGCCCCCAGAATTTGCGTTTTCCTAGTGCATTTGCATGGCGTTTGACAGGGGATTGGATCGGAGCATGGGTGGCGTTTGGGTAAACGGAACACATCACAGCACTTGGGAGCGATACCCAGTGACATATACTTATATAAGGCACCAAGATATTCATCGCAGGCTATAGACTACCAGCCCAGCATCAAGAATAGAGGAACAGCTCCACAGTTTCTCTGGATAGCTAATCCTTTCCATGCTTGTCCTTATCACCCAAAACTCCTCTCGCCATCTCTAACTGCTCATCTGTTTGCACGACTAATGTCTTGTACTTTGCATCGCGAACACTGATATCTGTAACCACATGCTCGACCTGCTCCGCATTCTTCTCCTCATCGAGAGCGAAACCTAGGCACCTGACTCCATTCACTACGGCCTGCCTCAACTTCCCTCCCTTCTCACCAATACCCCCGGCAAAGACAAGCGCATCAACCTCACCATCCAATTTGGCAAAGTACGGTGCGACATAATTCAAAATGCGATCAACAAAGATGTCAAACGCAAGCTTGTCCTCTTTTCTCTCTGAAGAACTAATCTTCCCGAAATCCGTAGTACCAGTCAAACTCTTCCATCCGCTCTTTTTGTTCAGAATCTCTTCGGCTTGCGTAATGTGCAGTTTTTCGCTCGAACTGTGCGACGGTTTGCCAGCGCTATGCGTGTAGTGGAACATGAGAGAAGGGTCGATGGAGCCCGAGCGCGTAGCACCTGGTAAGCCAGCGAGGGGCGTCAGACCCATTGTCGTGTCGAGCGACTTTCCACCTTTGATGCAGCATGCCGAAGCGCCGGATCCGAGATGCAGGGCGATGATGTTGGTTTGTTCGAGCGGCTTGCTCAAGTGTGTTGCTACCGCCTTCGCGATGAAGGAGTAGCTTATGCCATGAAACCCGTACTTGCGCAGCTTGTTCTTGTGGGCAACGGTTTGGTCGATTGGGTAGGTGCATATGTAGTCTGGGAGCGTATTGTGGAAGGATGAGTCAAAGTAGGCAATGTTTTTCGCGTGAGGGAGGATGTCTGCCACGGCTCGGACGATGGTGAGAGCGGGTGCATTATGGAGAGGTGCTAGATCCGAGAGTTGTTCAATGTGGTGGTATGTTTCTTTGTCAATGACCTGGCTTCTGGGGTAGTCTCCGCCATGCACTACGCGATGGCATGTGAAATGTATGTCTTCTTTTCGGTTGAGCTCGGGAAGACCTTGGTCTTTCGTCAGGTGGTCCAGTATGTAGCGGAATCCGTCTTCTTGTGAAGTGACGTGCTCCAGTTCTTGACCATTAATCTTCTCATCTCCGCGCTCGTACTTTAGCTTTGAAGGCGGCGCGGTAAGTCCTTCGACGGTAGCTTCAGCGAGTTGTTTCGGTACCGAGGAGCCATCTTCTGGAGTCTTGTAGACGGATATCTTGACGCTAGAGGATCCTGCGTTGATCGAGAGGATAATCTCAGGCATTGTTGTGGTTGTGGATCGTGCAGATAATGGTCTCCAATATGGCAATGGTATTGTTGCTCTGACAATGCTAAAAGCGATCAGGAAGTTCGGTATTCTACCAGAGCTCGAGCGCAGCAGCTAGGTAGTTCCAATGTGGAGTAACAATGACGTCGTTGGCAAAAAGGAAAAGGACAGTCGAAGTAACAGCTTTCTTGAGCAAACCAGCAATCAGACACACTTTGGAGCACCTAAGGCATTACGCTATATACATGTATATCAAAACTCGATGTCGCGATTTGAATGACTTGGTGGAGCGTGATGTGGCTGAGGAGGCGATGCTAGCAGCGACAGCCCCGCCATTGCCTCTCGCGCGACCAGCCCTCGGCCAGCTACACCGCCGCCTACACGCGCACCACACACCTTGCACCATGCAGTCGCTGCCAGACGCGCGATCGCAAAGCTTCGAGGAGCTCTATGGGCCCCCCGAGAACTTCCTGGAGATCGAGGTAGGCTTGCCAGAAGCTGCGATGCCCCGATGCTGTCCCGCCGCCCTGCTCACAATTGTCGCGTGCACAGGTCCGAAACCCCATGACACACGGTGAGTAGACGGCACATGTCGAGCGCGCGAGCGGGGGCTGATGCGCTGCCTAGGTGTCGGCCGTGGCATGTACACGACGTACGAAATCGTTATGCGCACCAACATCCCCGCCTTCAAGCTCAAGTCGTCGACGGTACGCCGTCGCTACAGCGAGTTTGAGGCTTTCCGCGACATCCTCGAGCGCGAGTCGGCGCGCGTTACAATACCACCGCTGCCGGGCAAGGTGCTCACCAACCGCTTCTCGGACGATGTCATTGAGCACCGACGCGAAGGGCTCCAGCGCTTCCTCCAGATTGTCGTGGGCCATCCGTTGCTGCAGACGGGCAGCAAGGTGCTGGCTGCCTTTGTGCAGGGTCAGTAGCCATCCAGCGCTGCGACGGCAGTGACGACGACGACGACGACTAACATGCAGCAGATCCCAACTGGGACAGACACGCGTGGTAGACACGCCTGACCCGACTACTGCAGAGGGCGGCTACCAACACTTGATATCAGATTGCCGCATTTCCTGCGGTACGGAGCAACGGGCGTTCTTGTTGGGCTTTCACGTGGGGCTTTGTGTACCTTGTCACGAGTAGCAGCAGCGAGCCAATGTCTACAGTTCCATCATCATCCCATGCAATCCACGCAAACGTCCATGGCTGGGGACGAGCGCCGGCTACAGCGATTGCTATCAACTTGACATCAGCGGCGACCCTCCTCCGCGCAGCGCTAGCGATGCAACGAGCAAGGCGCGGGGGTTAGTAACAAGCAAAAGTTTTTGGCAGCCGAACCGTCTTAACCCTGCATGTTCCCGACCTCGTGGCTCCGTGCATCTTCTACCCATCTTTCTAGACTTCATCCTATCGCAGACAGTACTTGTAGTCATGGGCATCCCGTCACAACCAGCGTCCAACGCCATCATCTACCTTACCCTGGGCGCTTTCCTGTAAGCTAACACCAGCGACTCCGCGGGCGATCAGTGGGAACGAGGGCACTAACTGTGTGGGAATAGAGTGCTAGGATGTTACGTCGCATGGCGATTGCGACACCAGTCCAAGACCGAATGGCTGTCTAGTAACCGCACACAAAAGGGTTAGAAAACCGTCGCATCGCACGCTTGCAGCCAGACTTTGGCGTTCCTGCCCTACAAACAAGAGCAACTGGCTGACTTTGCGGCCTAGGAGTCCCGCTCGCTTTCAACTTCATCGCTAGTGGTGAGTGCATTCGTGCACCCAGCGTGCTTCTTGCCACGTGAACAAGCAGCGGCAGTATCGGCTTTTCCATCGTTGCCACGACGTCCAGCATTCGACGTTGATGGCGAGATGCTTCAATTCAAAGCAATTCGCGTCTCCATGCTTGGCCAAAGCTGGATTAAAATCCTCTAGGTTCGTATTGAGATCTCTCACAGGAGCCACTTCCCCTTGCTACTGCAGCCTTGTAGAACTCGTTGCAGTTCCCCATCGCATGTGGGTACATGGGAGGTGGTCTTTTGTGCGGCTACACTGCGGGCGCCGAACCAGAGCTGGGCTCGAAACACGCCTGGCCGTCTGTCTTGTGCGTAGTTTTGAGCCTGGTGAAGGGGAAGCTGAGAAGTACCGTAAGAACTCGATCAAGATAATACTTGCGTGAGGAACGTGCTGCCGCTACTTTCCCCCTTTGCACCCCCCTCCCAATTCTCACTCGTGCAAACGGCTGACCTAGGTTTCTTCTTTAATCACAGCTCTCGGATCCGGTATCTTGTTCACGTACCCTCAGATCGCTACCATTGCTGGTGTACAGGGTCTCTTGGTTTACGCGCTATCATCGTCCCTGCCCTTGTTGGTCTTTGGCGCGTTGGGTCCCATCATTAGACGGAAGTGTCCTGAAGGCTTCGTGCTGACGGAATGGACAAGGCAGCGCTACGGAGCTATCGGAGGACTCTTTCTGAGCGTCTGCACGCTCATCACTATGTTTTTGTACATGGTCGCTGAGCTCTCGGCCTTGCAGCAAATCGTCACTCTACTCACGGGCCTGAACGGTCTTCCGGTTGTCATTGTGGAGTGCGCTGTTACTACCATCTACACCTGTAAGATTTGTTGCAACACTAACTACGAGCATCAACTAAAACTTTACTTCAGCACTCGGGGGCTTCAAAGTCTCTTTCGTAACCGACAACATCCAGGGCGTTATGGTCATCGGCCTTATCATCATGGGCGTCATTGCTGTCGGCGTAGAAACAGACATCGACCGCTCCCTCATCGACCAATCCCGATACCTCGAATCCAGCCTCCTAGGCTGGCAACTTATCTACATCCTCCCTGTCGCCATTTTGTCAAACGACTTCTTCCTCTCAGGCTTCTGGATGCGTACTTTCGCCGCTCGCACGGACAGGGATCTCTGGATTGGTGTCTCACTCGCCAGTATGGGCGTACTGATTATCCTCACTCTGCTAGGTGTGGGAGGAATGCTTGCAGCATGGTCTGGTGCGTATACCATTGGCGACGAAGAAAACGGCTCTTTGGCCTTCTTCTTGTTGCTAGAACGGCTGCCTGCGTGGGTTGTCGGTGTTGTTCTCGTCATGACCATCTCGCTTTCCACTGCTGCATTTGACTCTTTCCAATCGGCCATGATCAGCACGGGAAGCAACGATTTCTTCCGCAACAAACTCAACATCTGGATCATCCGCGCGTGCGTTGTGGCGCTCATATTCCCTGTTGTCGTCGTGGCTCTGCGCAGCCCCGATATCCTGCAAATTTTCCTAATCAGTGATCTTGTCAGTGCAGCGGTTGTACCTTGCCTCGTCA
The DNA here is from genome assembly GCF_024043155.1 of Alternaria arbusti. Taxonomy (NCBI): domain Eukaryota; kingdom Fungi; phylum Ascomycota; class Dothideomycetes; order Pleosporales; family Pleosporaceae; genus Alternaria; species Alternaria arbusti. The sequence goes on along the minus strand of NW_026249954.1, from coordinate 751,515 downwards.
TCGGGCTGAGCGACAAGTTTTACTTCTACCGGGGTTTCGACTTTGTTATTGGAGGCCTTGGGGGTATCTTCACCATCTTCTTGTTTGGGCTTGTCTACTACAATGGCGATGTCACTCTAGCCGGGAACTTGCTGTTGTTGGAAGGTGGATTGTACGCAAATGACTGGAGCGCTTTCGGTGAGTGCAAGCTATTCCGGCGCCCATGACGATTGCTAACAACGACGAGGTGCTTTCGTAGCAGCGCCTTTCGGAGGTCTTCTTTGGGCTTTTGCTGCTTGCGCTCTCCGCATCGGGTTCCTCTGGATCAAGGCCAAGTTTCAGGGTCGTCGCTTCGACGCGTTTGACCGACCTCTTCCACGAAACATCGATAGACCTGGTGCTTTCGACGAGCACGATGGTGAGGCTGTGATTGAGCATAGCAGCATCGAGAATGGCAGCAACGGGAAGTTCTTTTAAGACCGTGCAGATGTGGAGGGTAAAAGTGAGTAAGGGAGTGCATGTGCGAAGTCAGGATGACCAAACAGATGTAAATAATCGGTTTTTGCATTCTTGACATGTACCATACATAAGAGGGAATGAAAGAGGCAGCAAAGGGTGTTGGTCGAACCACGGAGAAGTTGGACATTCGAGCTCGTGGTAACAAGTACGGGGAAAGATTATGATCAAGTACGCAGTGGTGTATTTTAGGAATCTATACGGATGAGTCGGATCGTATTTTACTCTCACATGTAGTGGAGAATGCCTGTAAATACAGCGTGCTTGCTACATACAAAAAGAAATGATGGCAGATATCTGTAACTGAGATGGAGGAGCTAAGACGCAGCTTCCAGAAGAGACACGGGTGGCGTCGCGTGGAGCTGAGGTGGGGGCGGGGCAGCTTGGCAGGGTCCATGACGGAGCTTCGCGCTGTTGGAAATATCTGACGTTCCAGGCACCAGACGTCTAGAAGAAACGTTTGTTACCACCCACCTGCACTTTGCACACTCTACCGAATCTTCCCAACAGGCGTTTCCTCCACACCACCATCATGCAGATGCCAGACATGCCCGTCAACGTCCCAATCGACGACCCCAACGCCGACACGGAATGGTGAGTCAAACCACCATCAGGTGATGGCGAAAGACACAGTACTGAAACTAGCGCGTTAGGAACGATATTCTCAGGAAACATGGCGTCATCCCCGAGAAGCCGCCATCGCCGACACCCATGATTCAGGAGGCGCTTGAGCAGGCCCGCGAACTCGCACACGAAAACCGTTTAGAGGGCAAAGACATGGACGAGCTGGCCGAGCTAGAGGATGAAGAAGACGACGACTTTCTCGACTCGTACCGCCAAAAGCGCATGGCCGAGCTTGCATCGATAAATACCGCCTCGGTGTACAACCAAGTCTATCATATCCAGAAACCCGACTACTCTTCCGACGTTACCGAAGAGAGCAAAAAGGCATATGTGCTGGTCTTGTTGACGAGTTCGACGGGCACAAACACCGAGTCAAGAGTCATGATTGAGCATTGGAGGGAGTTGGCAAAGAGATTTGGCGATGTCAAGTTTTGCCAGATGAGGGCGGATCTTTGCATCGAGGGGTACCCGGATAAGAACACGCCGACGGTGCTGATCTACAAGGACGGGGATATCAAGAGGCAGATTGTTACGCTGATGCAATTGAAGGGACCGAGGACAAGTGTACAGGGTGGGTCGCGTCCCTCAACTCCTGACGGCAGCCCTGCATTACGGTGTGCTAACTTGCTACGACAGATCTGGAAAGGCTTCTCGTTGATGTTGGCGCCGTCAAACTAGGAGACTCGCGCCTCCAGAAGAAGAGAGACGACGAGGACGCCAACCCTAGCAGGATAAGACAAGGCAACACCGCAGGAGACGATGACGATAGCGACTGGGACTGAAGGCGTACTGATAGGGTAATGTGACGGCTTATTGCCTGGTAGGGTTGTTGACGTCCACGACGTCGACCTCAAAGCTGTCTCCCGGAGACTTGCTCTGTACGCGCCGTATGAGGAACGTCTGGCATTGAGACATATGTTGGCTTTCCAGGCAGTAGTTGACGATGGCGGATGCTCGCTTCGCATGGACGTATCAGATACTGTGGCGCCTCGATCGGTGTTGAGTAGATACATTCTGGTCGTGGACTGACCCCTTACTGGTAGACTTGTTCTACGCTGCTGGTTTGAGGTACGAGCGTTGAAGATGGGGAGTCATGTTCTCCGGACACGGGAGTGTTGGTGGTGAACAAGTCAAGATGAAGAAATTTGGATTTCTGAGAGTCGACTTGCTACGTGGCAGGCTGTGGCATGGGCAAACAAGCACATGGCGTAATAAAATTCTCGCCTTATCTAAAAAAGAAAAGTGTTCTCTCATCGCCATCTGTCCAACACTGGAGCGCCCGTCTTGTGGGAAAGCTCGTGCAGCCACCGGACGCCGAGCGCCCAAGGCCCAAAACGCAAAGTCAGCGCTCAGCGCAAAAGAATAGTAAAAGACGCAAGGAGTATGGAGGCAGCAATCATATGAGCTCATCGCCGCCGCAACGGCGCGACTCGTCGACTGCTCGCCAGATGGTGCTCTCTTCAAAGACGGGGCCGTGGCCGTCACACTTGGCGGAGCCTTTCAGGCGCTCGCACACGTCGGCCACGTCAACCAGACCCTGCTTGACGAGCGGATGTTGCTGGATGAGGTCCCAGGCCTGGGCAGCGGGGACCTCTTTCGCCCCGGGGCGGGTGCGTGGATACTCCTTCGCGGCCGTGTTCACGACGGTGGCGTTGGTCAGGGACTCGACACGGTAGCCTGTGGCTGTTTCTTCGTCGTCGTCGCCGTCGTGGCCATGGTCGTGGACGGGCAGATAGGCGCCCGGCGAGGGGTACGTGGCGGAGAGGGGGCGCGAGGCCGAGGGGGAGCGTCGGGTGGTGGCGCGTAGGATGTCGTTTTCGGTGCGGGCGCGGTCGAGGGCGGCCTTGAGGCGGTCGTTGTCGGACTGCAGCGAGTGGGTGCTGGACTCGAGGGCCGAGAGCTTCGTCTCGAGCTCCTTGACGTGGCGCTCCTTGCGCTCGCGGAAGGCGCGCTGGCTGGAGAGGCATGAGCACGGGGGCGCTGGATGGGGGACGGGGGCGGGACACGTACGCTGCCCTGTTCTGTGCCTTGCGCCTGCTCTGCGCCGGCGTCAGGCTGTCCTTCTCCTCGCTGCTGCTGCGCGCCTGCTGTGGCTGGCCGTCGTCGAGGTCCGCGCCGAGCCCCGAGTCTACGCTGCCGACGGCCATGGGCGTATACACTCCGTCGTCTGTCGCGCCAAAGTACGCGTGGGCCATGGCTGCTCGATGTTGCTGCGTGCAGCGTCTGCTAAGTACTGCCTCGACGCACCGACGGGCCAGCCGCCTGCAATCTCACACACGCAGCCCCTCGGCACTGTCAGCACCAGCCTCCGTCGCTCGCCGCAGCACCCATCGTCCTCGACGCCTTCACCTCCGACAGCAGCCCGTACGCCCGCGTTTACACGTCGGGATTGGGCGCCGCCAAGGCTTTCCGAGCTGCCGGGGGGTCACGCCAAGCCAGCGAGAATTTGCATCTAATCTTATCAATCAGCTGTCCCGAGCCGCACTAGGCTCCATCCAGCACCGAGAAGCTGTCCGTTTGCTTGTACAGTAGTAACGCGTTCCGCACTGGGAAATCACATGAAATATGCAGCCCGCATTCTTTTCACCTGCCGCCCGGCGCTGGTAAATAACCGTTGTTGCACATCATCTCCTCGCAACACTTGTGCCGACCAATCCACCAACCACCATGTCGCATCACCACAACTTGGACGTTGGCAAAACTGCGCTATTCAACACAACCGCAACCGGCGCCGATCTAGCCTCCCCCACCGCATTACCAGGCGCAAAGTCTCCGGGTGTCGCACGCATCGAAGCCCTCAACGCGCACACGTCCTTCATCAACCGCTGCTGCATCTTCTTCGGCATCTTCCTCATTGCGTATGCGTATGGTTTGGATGGGACGCTCCGATACACCTACCAACCATATGCCACTGCGGGATTCCAACGGCATTCCACCTTGGCTACCATTAGTATGTCTGGTGAAATCTGTAGTCGTTCCGAGTCACCAACGCTAACATTGACCAAGATGTCTTGAGGAGCGTCATCGCCGCTGCTGCGCAGGTAAGTCTTAGAGTCTGCTACCACGTATAAACCCATGCTCACTGTGTGCTCAACAGCCTACTGCGGCTAAGATTGGTAAGTTGAGTCTTCACACCGATCAAGATATGAGAAACTAACTCGATGGTCACAGCCGATGTCTTTGGCCGCATAGAAGTCGTCATACTCTCCATGCTCTTTTACATCATCGGTATGCACACACCAAACTGGGAGCTTAGCGTTGTGCTCTGGCAGTCGTACTAACACGACCAAAGGTACCGTCATTGAATCCGTCAGTTCAAATGTCGAGTCCTTCGCCGCAGGCGCAGTCTTTTACCAAGTGCGTGCTGCAACAACGCCAAACGGACAAGACCAATACTAACGGGTATCCTACAGATTGGCTACACGACCATCATCGTGCTCATCGAAATCATCATAGCCGACATCACCTCCCTTCGATCTCGACTCTTCTTCTCATACATACCTGCCGTTCCATTTCTGGTAAGCAATATAACCGTACGCTCCGGTTTAGCTTGTTTCTGATGTTCGGTAGATCAATACTTGGGTCAGCGGCGATGTAAGTCAAGCTGTGCTTAGTCATACCACTTGGCGATGGGGGGTAGGCATGTGGTGCATCATATACACAGTGTGTTGTATCCCTCTAGTTGCTTCGCTCATGTGGTCTAGCCGACAAGCTAAAAGGGCCGGCGCATTCGATGCATACCAAACACCATACGAAGTTCATGGCGGTACCAGGAATTTGCTAGTCACTCTCTTTTGGCAAATGGACGTCCCCGGCGTCGTGCTGCTTATTGCGGTATTCGGCTGCATTCTGACTGTAAGTCGGCATGTGTTTGCACCAGACGAGATTCCGATTTGCTGACCAACCACGAGCCTTTCACCATCGCAGGTGGCGCGCAATCGCAATGGGGGACTGCCAAAGTCATTGCTCCTCTTATCATCGGCTTCATGTGCCTCCCCGCCTTTGTGCTCTGGGAACGCAGAGCACCTCATCCAATGCTCCCGTTCCATCTACTGAAGGATCGTGCGGTTTGGGGTGCTTTAGGTATTGCTTGCACTTTGAACTTTGCATGGACCATGCAAGGCGACTTCCTGTACACTGTACTAGTCGTCGCATTTGATGAATCAGTAAAGAGCGCAACTCGCATCAGCTCTTTGTACAGCTTCTCCTCGGTAATTACCGGATTGATTCTTGGTGGTGTTGTATTCAAGGTCCGCCGCTTGAAACCTTTCATCGTCGCCGGAACTTGTCTTTTCGTGGTAGCTTTCGGTCTTCTAATTTACTACCGTGGCGGCTCTGGCGATTCGTTGCATTCCGGCATCATCGGAGCGCAGATATGCTTGGGCATTGCAGGAGGCATGTTTCCATATCCTGCACAAGCCAGTATCCAAGCTGCCACAAAACACGAGCGTAAGTTTCTTCCATGGCAACTCACGCTAGTTGAAGCGACAATACTAACTACCCAAAACAGACGTCGCAATCGTAACGGGCATTTATCTCGCTACCTACAACATTGGCAGCGCGCTTGGTAATACAGTCTCAGGTGCTATGTGGCAGCAGATCATCCCAAATGAGTTGGCCCGTCGCATTGGCGATCCCTCGCTCGCAGCCGTCGCGTATGGTGATCCGTTTGCATTTGCAACTCTATACCCAGTGCAAACCCCAGAGCGTATCGCTGTGATACAGGCATACAGACACGTGCAAAAATTACTCTGCATCACGGGTATATGTCTTGCAGTACTTCTTGTCGCTTTCTCGCTGGTCATCCGGAACCCGGAGTTGGGCAAGGACCAGAGCCTGAAGCATGCTGAGGAGGATGCAGAAGTCAATTGCTCGGATAGTAGGTCCTAGTGTTGAAGTTTAGCACATGTTACACGCTAGAGTCAGTACCGACTGATCTTGTTGCATATACGAGAGTCCAGGTGGTGGTGGAGCGGACTGACATCATCGTCGTCTACGGATACTACCGAGCTGTTGAGCTTCTACTATAAAACAACAAAAAGACAGATGATTTGGAATTACCTCTAGCCCATCGGTGAATCTACATCGTTTACTCGTATGCCACAATGTTACTGCGAATATACAGGTCCGAGGTCACTCGCGAAGAGACTTCAGCCTTGAGCGCGAAGCCCAGAAGACAGAAAGCTACTTGTGAGATGAAAGGCGACCAAGAGCTTGATGCAGCCCAACCAAACTCGATCTCGAGTCCCCGACACATAGCAGCCCGCCTCTCGATCACATCCACGACAAACCGCCGCCCCCTGTTAACGACATGTGTATGGTGCCCGGCGAACACGAGACATCAAAAATCACTGCAGAAACGAGTTTGCGAGGCGCACCATGATCGATGTCGCTTTGGCTGTGGTCGAAGCGACGATGAACGCCCATGCCTTTGTGCGCACACTTGGGACGATCCGAGCGACCAAGATCCCTCACGTGCATTCCGACGCCGGGTTGACCTCAAGGAATCCAAGATAGCTTGGTAGCACAAGCTTCATTGCGACTCAGTTCTAACCCGCCGAAGATCGTGGGGCTCCTGCGGGCTGCTGGGCCGTGCGTATCACGCAGGCTGCAAGAGTGCTGTCCCGGCCAATGAATCCTCCCTACGGCGTCTACCATGTTGCAACGCCTGTATTGTCAACAGCCTGGTCGAGAAAAATGCGCAAAGCAGCCAGAAACTTTGATCGCGGGGCCTTGCAAATATCTGCTTGGGGATGGACGCGTACCTAGACAACGACTTCTTCGGGACCTCGGGAGCCTCCGACTTCGGCAGTGCGCTTCGCAGAGTGCGGCTGCATCTTTGGTTTGTGCGAAAAGCTCAGGAGCATTCCGATGAACAGCACGTCCTCACAATATGCATTCGCTTCTTCTACGGCAAGGATTTGTCATCGCTGGCTCAGTTGTTGGATCATGCCACTCCGCTACCAGGTTGTTCGGGCGTTCGGTCTAAAAAGAAAAACCGAAGTCTCTCGTATCCCGGGCATCAGTTTCGCCGCCGCGTGTATGAGGGCCTTCCAGATACCGCCACGAACCTAGTTACGGAAGGTCGATAAGCATTGGTGTCGTATCCACGGTTGTGCTAATTGCGACGGCAGCACATCGCGCCATCACGGCGCCACGAAAAGCATGCATGACATCGCTCAGGCCGAAAACGACATGCGCATGTCGGATCTTCAACCGAATGTATGCTACCAGCAAGTGACAACTCTGCTGCTAGGTTGAATCCTTACGGTTTACCTTCTACCTTCAGAATCCGTTATCTGTTGACCCAATACCGGAGCACAAGCAGAGAACAGATCGTCCAAAAGCGTCAGTCGCTTGGCTCGACCCAGCTGCTTTGAGTTGGCTGGAGACATGGCATAACGCATCTTATGTGCAAGCAGGTATGATCCGAACTATGCGTGAATTGTGTGGTAAGATATGCTAGACGAGACAGCCAAAGCTCCCAAGATACCTCGACATGCGCGTTACCTGTAGCTTTGCTCTCATACCCATCTTCCACCCCTAGTCTCTGGCTATGGCTTCCGGTCTGCCTCTCGAGCCTTGACTATGAGTGGCGGCTTCAGCCAGAAAGAGTATGTTTGTTGATCCATCCAGTCATCACAGCTTTCGTTGAGCTCGAAGTCGAAGTCCCACAACAAGTGGCCCAAGGCAAGCCTCAACTCATAGTGTGCCAGACTGTAGGCGGAATTAGGCCTCTGCATAAGGGTGACCAGGGCAGTGGACTTACTTTCTTCCAAGGCAGGCGCGTGGACCGACTGAGAAAGGGTTGAACGCGTTCTTGTTGTCCTTCTCAAACTCCACGGAGCCTTCAGGCAACCATCTCTCTGGTGCGAAATCGTCTGGTCGGACGAAGTTTCTCGAGGAGTGAAACATCGGATAGTGGAGTATAAACACCGTGGCGCCCTTCGGAACATACTTGCCACAAATCTGCATACCGGCTGCTGGTACCAACCTCGCCAACGTCTCCGGAGCGCCAGGGTAGACTCGCATGGCTTCGTCTAGAACTGCGCTCATGTACGCTAACCTCGGCAGTGCCTCTATTGTCATCGCGTCTTTCGACTTGAAACTGTCATAGATCTCTTGCTTCAATCTCATCATGCAGTGGGGATTCTTCAAAAGTAAATATAGCGTTCCCGAAAGCACTGTTGCCGTAGTTTCTGACCCTACCACCATGAAGAGAGCGGCATTGCCGACCATTTGATCCAGAGAGAGGCTCGCTTTCTTTCCGCCGGGTCCACCGGTGATCAGACCCCAGAGATCTGGACGATCGGTCTTTCTTTCCAATCTTTCCTTCACACGATCTTCGGCGAACTTCATGTGCGCATCTCGCTTTGCTTTCATCGACTTCGGGACCAAGAGCGGCAGGATCTTTGACGCAAAAGGAACGTGGTAAAATACCACGATGCGGATGGTGACTACTTTGATCGTTGCGACTATCACACGAACCCAGCTGTTGTATTCTGATCGCTCCAATAGACCAAGAGAGGTGCCGAAAGCTAGATCACCCATAACGTCGAAGGCTAGGAAGTTGAACATGTCTACCATGTTTGTCTCAAGACTCTGATCAACCCGCGACTGGACGGCTGCTGTCAATCTGTTGACGTGCTTGAGCAACAGGGGCTCCTGCTCCTTCAGTGCCCGGGTGGAAAACCCTTGATTGAAGAGTTGGCGTTGTTCTCGATGCTTCTCGTCATCCAGCACGTCGATGATGCCCGGCTCTCCCGACATAGGCGGAGGGTTAGCAAGAGGGTTTTTTGGCAGCGGCTTGCGAGATGTGTAGTTGCCTGTCCCATGGATGTCTTTCGAAGTCAGCGTCGAGAAATATGTATGCGGAAGAGGTCATGTTTACCCTTCCATGCATTGCTAGAGGTGTAGCTCAATTCCCAGGGACTCAATCGCACAATTGGCCCATATTGCTCATGTAGACGGTGCGCATCAAACACCGTAGTACCCCTCCATCTAGAAAGAATGCGGGGTATAGGAGATGCTCGCCATAAGAACGGACCGGGGTAGTGTCGAAGTGGATGGATGAGAATATTGTATGACAGCCATCCTGCGATGGAGGTAATCTGATCACGATTAGAATTTCTACACCCTCATTGTACGAGTGAAGTAGCTTACTGCTACCGAAAAAATGCGTAGAAAGAGTAGAACAACTGTCATGATGAGATACACAATGCTTGGATGACACAGAGTTGCTCCGAGGGAATCTGTGGTGTGTACAGAAAGACCATGGGCATTTTTAGCCAGCTTCATTGCTTGTCCGATCAACCAAGGCATGCACTGACCGCTTCTCAAGTGCGATAAGGAATGTCATTTTCCTCGATTGGCATCACGCGACACCTTCTTGCCTTCGGTAGTTTTCTGGATACACACGGTCTTTACTCGGCGTCTCTTCGCAAGCACCGTATGCAACCCTATACTTGATCAAGACAAGTGGAGATGGCTGGTTCCACAGCGCGTTACAATCTAGAGTAGCTCCTAATCTCTATATCGTGGGGGATGTAAGTAGGTCCGTTTCAAAGAATGCTAGGAGTGATGAGTGAGCGAGTCTTGTGTACAATGAATCGCATAGTAGAGTACGTTGTATATAGTTATCACAGGAATCATAGCTCGCGGAACAGTCTATATACCAGCTGGTTCAACATAGCGAATCGTTCGTGATTCCGTAGACAGTTTAGGTATTTTTCGATATGCGCAGCCAGTCTGATCATTTCGCGCCTTCTGTGGCGTTCTTTTGCCCTCAAAGCAAGGCCCCCACAGAGGCGTACCTCGAGCAGCTCCAAAAGTACATTGTTGAAACGCCCCTACTCCTCCCATTTGCAGAAGCCATCACGTCGTTGACGGACACATGGACCATACTTTGTGACGGCCACCCGGACATAGCCAAACTCAAATCGGGCAAGCGACATGTCGTCAGTCTGAAACGATGGATAACCGACGGAATATCTGGACCTGTTTCAAGCTCCATGTCCGGTATTCTAGCGTTGCCGCTGTTGGTGGTTATCCAGATCTGCCAGTACTTCCAGTTGCTCGAGTTGCATGGTCTCACGCACGAGCGAATGCTGGCAAGCCTGAAGAAAGGTGGCGGCGCTCAGGGATATTGTGGAGGTCTTCCTACAGCCTTTGCTGTTTCCTGCGCCAAAGACGAGGAGGAGGTAGTCCATCTTGCAACCAAAGCTTTACGACTGGCATTTGCCGTTGGCGCATTTGGCGAATTGGGTGACGACGAGTTGGTGGAGGGAGCCACGACCATCGCAGTACGCCTGAGAACTCCTCCGCAAGGAGATGAGCTTGTGGCAGGTATTCCTAGAGTAAGTTGGGATTCTTTTCGTATTCGCTGCAGGGCCTCTCCCCTGTCGGTCTTTGGACTTGTGTCACAGGAACATGACTTCCACCGAAGCAAACAAGCAGCATTTAGCAATTCCATTCCTGTGTAACAGCTACTTACAACATGCAGTGCTACATTTCGGCGATCACAGACCCAAAAACGATAAGTATCGTAGGCCCTGTGCTAGAGCTCGAGAAGGTGGCAGAAAGAGCTCGTAACCGTGGTTTGCTAGTCACCGATATCCATATCCGTGGCAAAGTGCACAACCCGGAGAACGCGCCTTTGGTCAAAGTGCTGTTTGACATTTGTCGGGAGCATGACGACATGATGCTGCCTGATGCTAGTCAGCTGCGAGTTCCTGTGCGATCGAATTTGGATGGCAGCTTGCTGCATGATTGCTCGCTGACACACGAGGCAATCAACACCATCCTCGCCTCTCGATGCGAGTGGTATCGGCTTTTGAAGGATGTCGCACAGGACCTAGCGGGAAGTGGTACAGACGCCCATACATTTGCTTTGTTCGGCATAGGAGACCCAGTCCCCCTGATGCCGTTCCACAACGCTCGCTTGCGGATATCGAAGATGGAAGTCCATACCACTGTTCAGGGGGCCAGGTTGGCTGAATACAAGTAGTAGGTAGCCCCAACAGGCTGACGCGACTAGCGCCGCGCTAACACATCACGCCAGCCCGGAAGACGCCGTTGCCATCACTGGTGTTTCATGCCGACTCCCACGAGCAGCCGACCTCGAAGAACTATGGCAGCTCCTCGCCGCTGGCACATCGACTTGCGAAGAGATCCGCCATGACAGGGTTCCGATGCGCGAAAGCTTTCGCGCGTTGCAAAACGACAAATGGAAGCCGAAGTGGTTCGGCAACTTCATTGATGGGGTCGATGAGTTCGACTGGGCTTTCTTCCGCTCGAATGCCAAGGAGGCTGCCAGCATGGACCCTCAGCAACGCATCCTCTTGGAACTGACCTATCAAGCTCTGGACAGCGCGGGCTACCTCCGCAAACATGTTCGCGAGAACGGAGACAAAGTCGGCTGCTTCATCGGCGCAAGTTTCATCGAGTACACGGACAATACGAGTGCCCATCCACCAACTGCATATACAGCGACTGGTACCATTCGGGCATTCTTGTGCGGCAGGCTTAGCTATCACTATGGCTGGACTGGACCGGCGGAAGTCATCGACACGGCCTGCTCCTCTTCGCTTGTCGCCATCAATCGTGCCTGCCAGTCCATCTGGTCGGGTGAGTGTCCTATGGCTGTTGCTGGAGGAGTGAACATCATCTCCGGAGTTCACAACTATCTGGGTCTTGGCAAGGCCGGCTTCCTCAGCCCGACCGGTCAATGCAAGCCTTTCGATCAAGCGGCTGATGGCTATTGCCGTGGAGATGGTGCTGGAATGATCGTATTGAAGCCCTTGAAACAGGCGATGGCAGATGGTGATCCAGTTTTAGGCGTCATACCGGGGTCGTCCACCAACCAAGGCGGTTTGTCTGCATCTTTGACAGTCACTCAACCCTCGGCACAGGTTGAGCTATACCAGTCGATTCTTGAACGTGCTGGAATGAGTCCAAACCATGTGTCCTACGTTGAAGCCCACGGGACCGGCACACAAGCAGGCGATCCTCTTGAGGTGAGCAGCATCAGAGACGTGTTTGGTGGATCAGATCGTCCAACCAAACTCTATCTTGGTTCTATCAAAGCCAATACTGGCCACGCAGAGTCGGCGGCTGGGGTCGCTGGACTGCTCAAAGTCATCGCTATGTTATGGAAGAAAGCAATCCCGCCCCACGCATTGTTCAAATCTTTGAACCCCAAGATTCCCTCATTGGCCCCGGACAAGATTGTCATCGCAAAGAGCCTGGAACCATGGGAAGTACCCTTCAGAGCTGCGTGGGTGAACAACTACGGCGCGGCTGGAAGTAACGCATCGCTTGTTGTCTGCGAAGGGCCTCGGAGGAGCTCTAGCAAAGCGTAAGTGTGAATCTCGCTCCTAGAAAGCTAAGCCTAACCTATCTGAATAGACCGACTCAGCTGCCTGCGGGTACCCACTATCCAATCATACTCTCAGCCCACACATTTGAGAGTCTGAAGGCTTACGCAGCTGTCCTTAAATCGTACATTAGCCAAGGAGATCTGAGCCTCTCGAGCCTTGCTTACACCCTATCGGAGCGGCGAAAGCGCCATTCGGTGGCCTGGATGACAACAGCTTGCGACATTGCCGGCTTACGCACCGAACTCTCCACGGACATCTCGTCATGCAGCATACCCCAACCTTCGAAGCGTATCGTGCTTGCATTCTCCGGCCAAAGCAAGCAGAATGTTGGTCTATCGAAAGCGGTTTACGAGTCAAATCCCAGGCTACGCTACTACCTCCAAGAGTGCGATCGAATCCTCGTCGCGCTTGGAACTCCATCGATCATCCCGGCTATCTTCCAGACCACCGTCATTACCGATCCAGTTCTGTTGCAGACAGGTACCATGGCGGTTCAATATGCTAGCGCTAGGTGTTGGATCGATGCTGGCGTGCAGCCCGCTTGCGTCATTGGACACAGCTTCGGAGAGTTGACAGCAATGGCCGTATCGGGTGTGCTCTCTCTTGAAGAGGCCCTCAAACTTGTCACTACCCGAGCCCAGCTCATGGTGACTAAATGGGGACCAGAGAGAGGTACTATGCTAGCAATATTTGCGCCGTACTCTGTTGTCGAACGTGTCATTGATGCAATCGGTGGTGAATCCCTAGAGATTGCTTGCTTCAATGCCACTAACAGCCACGTCGTAGTTGGTACCAAGATTGCGGTGACCAATGCGGAAAGACTGCTGGTTACTGACCCCTCGTTCAAGGGTGTCAGCAGTCGGAGAGTCGATGTAACTCATGGCTTCCATTCCGTCTTTACCGAGCCACTTCAGAACGACTTCATGGAGTTCTTGAAATCATTGGACTTCAGAGAAGCTTCTATTCCCATCGAGCCATGCACAAAGGTGCACACTTCATTGATCAATGCTGAGCATGTTGCATCACATCTTCGCCAACCGGTCTACTTCATGGACGCCATTCGGCGGATAGAAGAGCGCCTGGGAGGCTGCATCTGGCTTGAAGCAGGATTCGATTCATCCATTATCCCCATGATTAAGCGTGCGACAGCTGAACCGGAGATTCATTCATTTCTCAACATTAAGACGGCTGATGTTAGTCAACCTACCAACGTTCTCTCTCAAACTATCATTCACCTCTGGAAGGAAGGGATCGATATCACCCCATGGGCTTTCCTGTCTCCTTCCGAAGCTGGCTTAGAACCAGCATGGCTACCCCCCTATCAGTTTCAGAGAACCAAAGCTTGGCTCGAGAATGTTGATAGAGCTACTGAGCTTCAGCGGAGTTACGGAAGTCTTGGCTCGCAAAAGCTCGAGACCGCTTCTGTTCCGATCCCTGTTCGCTTGCTGCATCATGCTGAGTCTACTAGCAGTGCGAACAAGTTTGTTGTCAATAATTCGGCCAGCCGCTTTCGTGAGGTCATCAGTGGCCATGCAGTCCGTGGTCGGCCGCTTTGTCCCGCTTCCATGTACATGGAGTGTGCGGCTATGTCAGCTCAGATTCTGGGTGCAGACCTCGGATCTAAATCGCTAGCATTTGAGGACCTATCATTCGAATCACCGCTAGGCGTCGACCTGGATCGCAACGTCAATCTGACTCTCGAAAATATTGACAAAAACGGATGGAAGTTTGTTCTTTCGAGCTCTTCCGGGCAAGCAACCAGTTCCCACCGCTCAACTGTTCATGGCAGGGGTCGGATGGCTCTAGTAGAGAATCCTCGATTTTCTACATACAAGCGGCTCATAGCTGACCGCCTTGACTCAATTCGATCGAGTCCGAGCTCGGAGAAACTCAACGGCGGACGAGCCTATAAGCTGTTCTCAAAGGTTGTGGACTACGCCGACTTCTTCCACGGGATTCAAAGTATCGTCATTGACAACAACGAGGCACTAGCCGACATCCGTATGCCAGACAGTCATCTTGGAGGCAATGAAAGCGCAGTAACGAAGTATTGCGACACTGTGTCCATTGACGCGTTCATTCAAGTCTCCGGCCTTCTCATCAACAGCAGCAAAGTATGCCCACAGGGTCAGGTTTTCGTAGCTTCCGGCCTCGAAAGTGTCACGACGTCCAAACATTGCGACTTCGACACTCACAAGGAATGGGACGTCTATGCCATTTTCACTCTCATCGATGATGTGCATGCGACCGGCGACGTCTTCGTTTTGACCAAAGACGGCGAGGTAGCCATGACAGCTATCGGTGCCAAATTCCATCGTCTCGAAATCTCCAAGCTTGAGCGAACGCTTGACGCAGCCAATGGATCAAGATTAACCTCGAAATCGTGTTCATCTCTCTCTCTTCGCGAGAACTCTAGGCCCGCTATGCTCGAGAGCCCTCCGCCATTGACGCCCGATGGCGCTTCCAACTCATCAAGTGCTTCCTCGGTGGCTGGCGACGAAGCCAAAGAAACAGATGATCCGTTGAGGGCGATGATCTCCGCATATACTGGCGCACCAGCAGATTTCATTGCCTCAAACACTTGTATCGGTGATCTTGGTATCGATTCACTGGCGTCGGTCGAACTCTCGGACGAGATTAACGACCGTTTCGGGAAGATTGTGTCGCCTGGCGAGCTTCTAACGGTGAGCTTTGGTGCATTGAGCCAAACCATATTTTCTGGCGTCACCAAAGCCGACCGAAAGCAAGTCTCACCAGTAATCACGCCGACGGCTAGATCTCCCTCCCCGGTCTCTAAGACATCCAAAACCGGATTAATACCTCATTCAAGCCCGGAGGAAGGTGCCAAGGACTCTATTGGTAGGACTCGACGCGCGAAATTGTTCGAGCTTATTTCAGATCTTTGTGGCGTTGCTGTCAGCCATATCGAAGATCACCAACTTCTTCAGGACCTCGGCTTCGACTCTCTATCCACGACAGAACTCGTTTCCTGCCTATCTGAAGAGTTCAACGTCGATATCAATGGTATTGATAGCCTCCTTGACGTTTCTGTCAAGGATCTGATGCACTTGGCTGGACTTTCTCTAATGAAGTCAAGTATCACCCCACTTTCGAAGCCGTCAAACTCACCTGTGCTTGATCCACCCATACACCATTCTATCAGAACTGCCGAGATTACGGATCCGTTTCAATCTCTCTTGGAGGCAGAGTCTTCCTTTGAAGAGTATGCCCGGTCTTGCCAGTTTACAGAGTATCTAGCAAAGGTCTCTGCTCGTCAGGACGAGCTTCTTCTTGCTTACCTAATTGAAGCTTTCCAGAAGCTAGGTATTGATTTCAAGACCATTGCGCCGGGCCAGAAGATTCCCGATTTCGGATATCAGTCTAAGCACAGTAAGGTAGTGCACAGATACTACGAGATTCTTCAGAGGCATTGTGTTATCGAAAAGAAAGACTCCGGATATATCCGGTCATTTTGTTCACCCACCCTTCCTCCCAGCTCGTCCCAGCTTCTACGCCACCTCATCACCGACCACCCAAATTATCGTTGTGAGGCTGAACTCATGGCTCTCACCGGACCGAAGATTGCAGAATGCTTGATGGGTGTGGAGGACCCTGTTAAGCTGCTCTTTGGCACCAGCACGTCCCAGGAAATCGTTGGAAGCTTCTACACCCAAGCCCCTATGTTTGCCACTCTGACTGAGGTTCTTGTGGACTTCATGGTTCGATTAGTCAAGAAGGCAAATGGACCAGTTCGTATCCTCGAGGTTGGAGCCGGCATGGGAGGGACTACCAAGCGGCTTGGTGAAGCACTAGGTGCTCTCGGCCATTCCATTGAATATGTATTCACGGACATATCTTCAACCCTGGTCCGAAACGCTTCTAAGAAGTTCAAATACTCGTGGATGCAGTTCAGAACGCTTAACCTTGAAGTCGAACCGCCTACGGAAATGGTTGGCAGGTTCGACGTCGTCATTAGCACGAACTGTGTTCATGCAACCGCCAACAGAACTGAAACCTGTCGTCGTATCAAGCACATGCTCAATCCGCATGGTGTCTTGGTGCTCTCAGAAATCACTACGATCTTCGACTGGCACGAGGCTGTTTTTGGTTTGCTGGACGGTTGGTGGTTGGCGGTCGATGCCACACATGCCATTCAACCTGCAGCAGTCTGGATGAACTTCATGCATCAAGCTGGGTTTGCAAGCGCCACCTACTCTCAAAGCACAATGCCGGATTGCAATCTTCAGCGGCTACTTATAGCCTCTGTGAAGCAGTATCTGGAACCACAGCGTCACAGTGACTTGCCAACGTCTGGTGTTGACACAGTTGTTTACAAGGTCGTTGATGGTATTGAGATAGAAGCCGATGTCTACTTGCCGAACAGCCCTCCAATTAGCTCGATGCCTGTAGGTAAATGGCCCTCCGCACGCGTTGCTGTTCTGCACTAAACGTCTGGCAGCATTGATGATCCACGGAGGTGGCCACATGACACTTTCACGCAAAGCAATCAGACCAGCACAGACAAAGTTCTTGTTGTCGCACAACATTCTTCCCGTCAGCATAGACTATCGGTTGGTTCCAGAGGTGAATGTCATTGACGGACCGTTTTCCGACGTACGAGATGCATACGTTTGGATCCAGACAAAGCTCTCTGCTATCACATCTCAATACGGCATCTCGATAGACCAAACTCGCATAGTTCCGATTGGGTGGTCAACGGGTGCCCATCTCGCCATGAGGTAAGTATTGACTGTACGAAGTGCATGTGAGATATATACTAACTTCGTACCTCTACCTCTGCAGCCTTGCTTGGACTACCAAAGCGCTCGACATCCCGTCACCAGCCGCCATATTGGGCTTTTATGGCCCAACCGACTTTGAAACTGGGGCTCTGGAAAGGCATCAGGAAGAGCAGTCTTACGGAGAGTTCCCTGCCCGCAGAATGCGACTTGAGAAAATCATGCAGGCTCTGCCGCGGGCACCCGTGACGAACTATGGCACCATGATGGATGGTAGTCGATTGGGTTGGATCAAGCCCGGCGACCCACGCTCTGAGCTCATCTTCGCGGTTCTCAAGGAGGGCATCGGGCTAAACGTTCTGCTCTACGGCCTTTCTCCTAAGGCTCTGGCCCAAAAGCCTGACCCAGAGCTTGTCAGAGCGATTAGCCCAATGGCGCATGTGCGAGACGGCTCCTACAATGTCCCCACATTTGTCATTCATGGGCTACAGGATGAGATTGTACCGTTCAAGACAGCCGAATCGTTCGTAAAGGAGCTGGACAATTCTGGAGTTGAATGTGGCTTCTTACCGGTTCCTGGAGTGAAACACATCCATGATCTGCATCTCAAGCCGGGAAGCAGGGAGTGGAAAAGCCAAGTAGAACCAGGATATCTGTTCCTGTTCAAGCATCTAAAGATGTCCTTTTAGGTAGACTTATAGTCGAACATAGTCACTGATCTCTTGTCACTGCAACGAATGAATCACATATCCGGTAGAGTCGATCGCCCTTTCTGGTACCATGCATGCCCTCGCAAAGCAGAACCTGGTTGTATTTCGATAAGTTGCGTAGCCAACCATGCAGCGGAGCAAATCAGTAGGCGCTCTCGGTCCTAATGTCAATACCGAGGTTGAGAGTACAAGCAAAGGTGGCCATTGCGTCAAGAAGGGTGTCTCTTATCTTCGCACACCGCTTGCGATGTAGGTGCATACTATCCAGAGCTAGCATCGTATCTATTGCGGACCGAATGTAAAAACGTACACCTCACATGTCGGCGACACGAGAATTGGACCGAGGAACCGGCGAACGGGCAAATCAACACTCAACCTACTCCAAGAGTCTGGTGACATATGGTGCGGGGCATGGTGTACCGGGTACATGCAGCTAGTGTGCTACAAGAAAGTCTCAAAAGGTAGCTTATGGCCCACTACGTCTCATGGTCACGCCGACGTCCAATCCACCATTGTTATCCATCCTCCGGCCTTCAGAAATGAGCACAGCCATAATCTCCGAAACGAGCAACATGTCCCCGAAAGGCAAAACGAAGATCACTCGAGAGGAAGAAGATCAGATATGGTCTTGGAACGCTTCACTTCCGCCAACTCCTCACTTGACTATCACTCAAGTCTTCACCAAGCAAGTCAGCTGCTCCCCTGACGCGCCTGCGGTGGATGCACCAGACGGTACACTCACATACACGCAACTGGAAAACTACTCTACGCGTTTAGCCCAACATCTTCATACTATACTCGATGAAGCCACTGCCGGTGAAATCATCCCGATCTGTTTCGACAAATCCATCTGGCTAGTTGTCTGTATGATGGCTGTGTCGAAGGCGGGGATGGCGTACACGACGCTGGACCCTGGCAACCCAACGGAGCGGTTACATGCGTGCCTGGCCACTATAAGTCCTCGAGTAATGCTTGCCGAAGAAAAGTTCAACGAGAGGTTTCCGCGCGAAGTTGTCAGCAAGGTGGTCATCAATGTGCCAGAAGTTTGCAGCAGCGATTCTGAGAGTGGAATGATCGGAGTGATAGACCTGCCAGTCGGCCTTCCGAATGATCTCGCTTATGTGTGTTTCACATCAGGATCGACGGGACTACCTAAAGTGGTTCAGCATACGCAAAGCAGTGCGGTCTCTAATGTTATCCATGGTCATGGTTACGCAGCTAGTAGTCGCGTTCTTAACTTCGCCTCCCAGGCTTTTGCTGCGAGCATTGTCACGACTTTGAAGACGCTTTGTAACGGGGGTCTATTGATCCTACCACCAGAGCGAGAGCGCATGGGCGGTATAGCGAACTTCATCACCAGGAAGAAAATCACTCGGACCTTCCTTACACCAACGCTGCTGAACCTGCTGAAGCCAGAGGAAGTGGATTGCTTGCAGTTTTTGACCGTAGGGGGTGAGCCCGTAACTCAGCGACTCATCGATATTTGGGCACCGCAGGTGTCGCTTGTGGAGGCGATTGGCATGACGGAGGGCGTGGGTATTGCGAACGCCATCGATGTTAGCGGGAAGAAATGTAAAGCTCGCCAGTTTATGACGGGTTGCGCATGGATCGTTGACCAAGACGATGCGAATACACTAGCGCCGATCGGGGAAACGGGGGAACTTCTTTTTGAGGGACCAGCGCTATTTCAGGGATACCGCAACGACCCGGAAGCTAATACGAAGGCATTTATCGACGGGCCACCTGTATGGGCGAAAGCGAGGGGGGAGATGAGACCCAGAGTGATGTTTCGAACGGGAGATTTGGCAAAGTATATCGAAGATGGCGTTGTGCAGATTGTGGGAAGGAAAGATACGCGTGTCAAGTTACATGGGCAACGCTTTGAGTTGGGAGAGGTGGAGAAGTCGTTGTTGGACAGCCTCCCATCGGGTGTGACGGTCGCAGCGGAGATAGTCGAACCGGCAACCGGAACTGGGCCAATGCTCGTCGCTTTCATACACGGGCTTGCAACAGACTTCTCTCACGAAGTCAGGCAGTTGAGAGAGAGATTGGCGGACAGTCTTCCGGATCACATGATACCGCGCGGATTTGTAGAACTCAAAGAACGGCCGTTAAACCCGTCTGGCAAACTCGATCGAAAGCTACTGCGGAGTCAGGCTGCCAGGATGTCGTTGGTTGATCTGGTGAAGCATGTTGGCGCTCTAAGCAAGTCTGCGCCAGTGACATTGCAGGAGCGAACGATGCAACGTCTATGGGCCTCAGTGCTCGGCCTTCCTGTAGAGTACATCGGTTTGCAGGACGATTTCTTCCATCTTGGCGGAGATTCCTTGCACTGTATCAAGCTCATCGCACAAGCACGGAAAGAGCAGGTCATTCTGTCAATCGAAGACATCCTGGTAAATCGAACTCTCCAGGCTATGAGTACATCGGCAAGGTTCGAGGTATGCGCTCAGTCGACTACGCTAGGCGGTGAATATACAGCGCACACGATAGAGACAGTCGCACCGGAGATCTCACAAGATGATGTCGACGCTGTTGCTCTGGCGACGGACTGGCAGGCCTGGTGTGTCGGGCAGGGTCTGCTCAAGTCACATGGCTGGCATGACTACATGATCTTCAGGTTTCCCAAAACACTGGATGTTGGAAGGTTGCAACGCGCTTGTCAACAGCTCATAAACCAACACGCCCTCCTACGGACGGTGTTCGTAGTGAAAGCAAGACAAACTTTCCAGGTCGTTCTCAAGGCCAAGGCTTTCCCCTTCCGGTTCACTGTGGAGCAGTCTAGTGACAGTCAGAATATGGACGGGCTTGTTAAGGAGATCATTCAGCAGGATATGAAACGACACCGTCAACTCGGCGATACTTTGGTAGCTTTTACCCTTGTACATGATGCCACGACTAGCACAGCGCAACTGGTCCTTCGAATCTCCCACGCCCAGTACGACGCGCTCAGTCTCGACACATTGTGGCGCTCGCTCGAGGCTTTGTATTTTGACAGACCATTGGAAGTCATTCCTTTCACCGACTTCTGCGCAGAAGCAGTCTTAGCAAGCAGGAATTCTGAGACGTTCTGGAAGACAGCTCTGGCCAACAGCTCGATGAGCGAAGTTCGTGCTCACACTCGCCCTAGCGTGGACTGCCCTATCAACGGCGCCGTCAAGATTTCCGTTCCCTTGGTAGATCTGAAAACTTCGGGTTACACGAGCGCAACCGCTGTTCTTGCCTCATGGTCGATCGTGCTGTCGAAGCTTACGGGTCAGGACTCTGTCGTATTCGGGTGCATCATTTCTGGAAGACACATGATGATGCCCAACGTATCGGATATCCTCGGCCCATGCATGAACGTCATACCTTTGCGCACGGATGTCGTTTCAACCGCAAAAGCTTCTTCGCTTCTCGATGCGACTCAAAGCAACTATCTGAAGTCGCTGCAGCATGGCCATATTGGACACCATCACATCATAGAGAAGTGCACCAATTGGCCTCGATGGACACGATTCTCGACAGTCGTGAATCATCTCAGCTTCGGGTCGATCGAGCAGCCATTTCCAGAACTTGGCGGGTGCGCATTCGATGTGTACGAACCGGAGCATGACAAAGCCGACCTATGGCTACAAACATCTGCTCGCGACAACAAGCTAGAAGTCGAACTGAGATACTCGCAACAGGCTTTCTCGGAAGATCGGGTTAAAGCGGTGTTGAGCGGCTTCGTTCAAACTTACGAACAGCTGCCTCATTTGTTGGAACAGAAACTGTCAGACATCCTTGCTCAACTCGATCTGGCTGCATTCCAGCACAACCTGGTCAGCCCCCGACAAGCTAGGAAGCAGGCATCAAGGCCTGGGACAGAAGATACAAAGATCTTGGAGGAAGTAGTTTGTTCAGCTTGGGAGTCGGTGTTGGGATCAGACTTCAGGTCGTCTCCTGGTTTCACATACCAAACTCCATTCTACGAAATATGGGGCAACAGCATTGCTGCTGCCGCTCTTGCTTGTGAATACTCCAAGCGGGGATTTGCTACAAGTATTGAGGAATTGCTTGATTTCCCGTCTGTTGCAGAGACTATTGCTCTTCTCTCAACCCGCACAAAGGGCGATGCTGAGAAAGTCACTTAGCCTGCTGCACAACGAGCTTTTTGACATAGATAGTGCATTCATATCACAATAGACGTCGGCTTTTGATGAAACCTCGAGTATGAACCAATGTCGTGCTACAATGAGATGAAGATGTTTGCAGCCTGGAATGCGCAGCATGAGTCGTTCGGAAAAAAGGTGGCGTCCAATTTGGACTACTTACTGCGCCTGCATGAATAAACTGAGGACCAGGCGGATATCGAGAGGGCTTACTGAAACAAGTCCATCTGTATTCTTGCATCAAGAGTCCATGTATAGAGCAGAGTTGATGGAACCTCGACTGCAGACCTCATGAACTTCTCCGGCCATAGGGCTCAAATGGAAAAATCGCCGCAATGCCTGCCATGAGGATGTACAACGCGGCGCAAATATATATCGGGACAGCGGTTCCCGTCTTTGCCGCCAGTCAGCCCGAACCCAGCCATTCGTAGTCATCTCAAACATGACAGGTTCAGTGAAGAGCAGACTTACATCAGCGACCGTCGCAATAACGGCACTCAAGATTCCCATAACCCTGTTCCAGGCAATCGCGATCCCGTTGCCGGTACCTCTGTGCGCACTAGGCAGCACCTCCGGCGTATAAGCGTACAGCGTGCCATAGTAGATATTTAAACAGAAGTTGATGATGCATGTGAACGCCACATTCTGAACAGCAGTCCTGACCTGCGTGTACGCGAAGAAGAAAGCCATGGTGACCAATGCTCCAATAACCATGGTATATTTACGACCAAGGCGCGTATGACACATGTAGCCCGCTAGCACAGGTCCCCAAATGCCGCTAAAGTTCACAAGGGTGTAGTTGCGCCAAGTGATGTAGGGTGATGGTTCACCGAAGGCGGCGCCGCGGGATGAGAGGTAGGCGGGGAGGAAGACATTGTAGACTAAACGAAGGTGTACAAAGTCAGCGTATGTCTCACATGCAGTTCGCACAGAGACACTTACGGGGGTAGGCAAGGCCTATCAACGTCCACGAGAGCCAAATCAACGATGTGCTAATACCTATTCGTTTCGTGGAATACAGGCCGCGGAGGTGCATATTGATCTCTCCCAAGCCCCATTTACTCTGATTTCCACGTGCAGCGATACGATCTACGGTGCCACAGTCTTGCATCTGGGTGACGGTGAGACTACAAGGTCGATTGTATGTGGTGGCAATGAATTGGAGGGTTTCGACGCACTCGGCGTCTTTACCTTCGCTGACAAGGAATTTGGGAGTCTCCTTGAGACGGATGATGGTGATGCGGAGAATAGACATTACAAAAACCAAGGATCCAGAAGCGTACCATACGTAGCGCCAACCTTGGTTGTTAGACTTTGTACAGGGGCCCGCCGTGGGATCGAGGGATGGGTCTGCGCAGCTAAAATTTGGAAGGAAGGCCCAGGCAAAAAAGCCAGCTACGAGCTGACCAATGCCTAGTCAGAGTGTTAGTACTTAGGCTTATAGATGCCATCCCTCGGAGAAGAAAACAACGGAAGATTGGGGATATATATACCCCACCAAGCTGCCATGAGCGTAAGCATCCACTGCCTATAGCTAGGCAGATACTCCAAGAACACTGCCGTATCCAACACCAAATTCCCTCCGGCGCCAAAAGCACTCAAACATACGAACAAGCCCAAGACTTCCCAATTTGGGCTTGCTCCAGCCACAATTGCAAAGATCGAGCAAATCAGCAAACTAACGTTAAACGCTGTCTTTCGGCCGATGATATCGGCCGATAAGCCCCAGAATAAGGCTCCCGTGAGCATTCCGACGTAAGCAGCGATGGTCAGGCCGTTTCGGTAGGAAGGCTTGAACTCAAGGGCGGCTTGCGCGGCGATGACGGACTGAATGAGTAGGATGAGGGAGTCAACGGCGTAGCCAAAACCATTCAGGACAAAGAGCTAAGCCTTATTAGAAATGCTCAAAGATGTCAGAGACACATCAAGTACCTTCCATTGATACGTCGTGAAACCGATCTGGGGACTGTAATCAGTACACACCCACAAGAGTCTTCTCTCAACAAGCTTACCTCATCGATCGCATTGTTAACCAGATGCATTTTGGCATTTAGCACAGGATCAGTGTGCTCGAGTGTTAAGCAGAGCCTACGAATAGTACTTAGTCCGAGATCTCAACCTGTGTAGGAGTCTTGCGAAAGTGAAGCTGCTTTGCTTCGCGGTCCCAGCTCTCCTTCCATGTTTCCAACACTACCCCCTCGCTCTGTACTAAACCCGAAACTCCATCTGCTAGTTCTTGCCAAGTTGTGTACTGTTGATTAGCTTCGCCGCCATATTCGCCATATCTGCCCCTTGGAATACCGTTCCCCCATTCTTCTCTTGAAGCTGGGCTATTAATAAGCTTCTTTACACGCTCTGTGTTTATGACTGTAAGCGTGTATTCAGTTTCCTTTTGGTAGCAGGAGAGAAGAAAAGTAGTAGCTGTACGACTCTGGTAGTTCGTTGGTAGGTCTAGTATGTTGAGCTGGGGATATTGGTTACTAAAGCGTACTGGTAGCTTCTTGTGTGCAGGTTTAGTTAGCTTTGGGTTAAAGAAGACGCGCAAGACTTCTTGTTCGCTACTACATTGTTAGAAGTAGCGCAAAACTTAGTTACTATAGCACTTACTCTTGAATACGCATGCCTTGTAGACTGCATAGATGCTGACGCTCAACGATAGTAAGACCCTCCCACCTAGTCGAGTCATTCCAGGCGAACTGGAACACGTACATTGCGCTGTACTGTCGGTCTTTTACAAAGGACCACAGGCATCTGTCTAGAGTCTAATTAGCTTGTGTTATGTTTTACTAAGGCGAATTAATAAACTTACAACTTGTCTTTGTACTGCACCAAAAGTCGTTCAGACTTGTCGCTATCATCCCAGCTTCGTGAATAGAGCGAACATTGCTAAACTCTGTGCCCTCTCGCAGCTGTTTCAGCGCTATCTGTAGCGTAAGAGGTTTTTGGTCTTCTAGTGTCTCGTCTCTGTCCTTATTTTCTGTACATAAACTACCGGTGTAGTGTAGAATGTCGTTGTCATGATTCTCGACTCCTGCAATGAAGGTACTATCATACAGCATTTGGCGATTAACAGGTAGAGCGAGAGCGAGATACCAGTCTTTAGGATCCTGTTTCAGAACAGTCGTCTTCGTAGTTTTCTCTTGCGCAGACTGTGCCTTTGTCTTGTTCTTGTTAGGTAGTTCTAGCGTTTCCGAAGCATCTGGCTGCAGTTTGCTTTTGCGGGGAGCCATTTCAAGTGACGTGTTGGGTGCGTTGAAGAGTTGATTAGAATCGTATGGTAGTGGTGTTGAACTGGGCAGAAAGAAGGGAGAGATTAGGAGGAAGAAGTCCTACTTATATAGTAGGCGAGTGACGCTAGTGTACGATTGCATAAGTGAATCAGGTGGTTGCATGTTTTACATGTCATGTGCGATGACCCAGAGATGACCCAGAGTGAGACGAGCTAATCACAACTTCCGCAACCTCAACGATGCAAACGATAAGATACTCTCACAAATGAGAGAACCCGCAAGTCAAAGATGCATATGTCATGTACTAGGCTAGTTTGCACATGTCTAGGTGAATTACTTAGACGCGGACTTTTTCTCCGCGTATTTCTCTATCTGCTTTCGATATTCATCCGCCTCCTTCCTTTCTTTGTCTGTCTCACCGTCAACCGCTTTAGACAGAGCTGTAAGGATCAAGTCCCGGAATGTTGCAGCGTCTATCAATTCGCATTTACGTCGCCCACTCAGCTGATCAGCACTGATGCATGCCTGCTTTACCCTCTTTACATTCCATAGCCAGTCAACCATTGGTTGTCTAGGAGATCTTCCTCCAGGCGGGACATCTTTGGGGAACGCTTCGAACAACTCCGCGAGTACGGCAGCTGGGACATGGCTAAGATAAGATTTTCTTCTCTCGTCCTCCTTCCTGGCTTGCCGTTCAATGTGATCCTCACCTTGAGTTATCGACTGTGCCATCTGTTCTAGCTGTGTCAAGTTCTTGAAGACGCCTTTTTCCCAGATTGCCATCTTGGGATCGTGAGATATGCAGACGGAGCGCAACCTATCAATTTTTTTATTTTCGTTGTTGCGCAACCTATTAATTTCCTTGTGGTCTTTTTTGCCACTCTCGTCTTCTGCATTGTCGCTACTCTGGCTATTATGTTCTTCTTCTTCTGTTTGCTGGCTGTAGCGAAATTGGGTGCCAGTCCCGTACAGGTTGGGGGCTCGGAATATCTCACCAAGAGGTATTGCTTCCGTGAGATCATCGAAATGACGTAGAGACTGCACTACACTCTCAAGCGTGTTCCATCTGTGGAGTTCTTCTCCCGTGGTTCTTACTGCATCGATACTCGAACTATGACCAGTGAAGTGAAGAAGCCGCATTGGCTGGAAAGACCACTCTGCGTTTTCCGATTCTGGTTCAGACTCCCACTGGCATGAATGCAAGGCTTTAGGCCACTGAATTTCGTCCGTAGAGATGAAGAGAACCTGTTGGGGAATGTCACCTCCAACTGGGGGCGGTTGGTAGCCTAGAATGTATGCTGGCCGGCGTGTGATGGGAAGGAAGGTGCGGCGATTGGCCAGCGGCAGAGTAGTGCTATGAAGAGGCATCTTCAAGTACCTATTGGGTTGATACGATGATGCGCCTCGAGGTGCTATGCGGACAACAATACCCTTGATGTCTGTAAGGTCGCGACATTCGTGTAACCATGACCATATAACGCGATCATCCCATGGTTCCTTCGACTTATCCACGTTTATGATGACCATGTCACCTAAGGGATGCAATTTGGAGGAACTCCCTAGAGGCAGCATATACGCTCTCCCATCCTTTTTAGAGAGTCGATTAAACTCCTGCCGAATGCGTTCCGCAGCCGCTTGCAGTATAGCCGTCTCACCTGCGTGAACAACTAGGTCGGTTTCCATATCTGCGTTTGATTTGTTGTACAGCTCGGCTGCTTCGATTCTATCAGTTTCTCCAGATGGTTCCAATGCTTTCTCTAGGTCGAGTTCATCTGCGTTGTTGCTTAACCATCGTCCGCGAACATTAGCTTCCCAACCCGCACGGGCGTCATCTAACGTCTTTAGAAGATGCTGTACAATTTCCAAAACTGCAGGTGCATGGCGGGCTTGGCAGTTTACACTGTATTGACATTCTTGGAAAGTGTCTGGGTTTCTCTGATCGCGGGCGTATAGGTTAAGATGGGAGTTTGCAGTATCTTCCCAGATAAGGTGGTCGAACTTTTCCCTTGGCTGGAATGCCGAAATGACGATGCCCTTTGACGTGCGACCTGCCTTATGTTGCACAAAGCTACATGTATGACTTTCCCCATCATTGAATTCCCAGGCAAAGTCGCCACCGTACGGTTGGTACGGCGTGGGCTTGAGTTGAATCGAACCTTCTGACTGCTTGCGGATGCTTGCAGTTTCCTTTATAAGCTGAAGGATGCTGTCTGCGCTATTGCCGTGATGTTCGTGACTGAAAATGTGTACATCGGACCCTTTTGAGTGGGCAGAATCCCTCTTGCAACGTGTTATGCTCTTACTCCACGGGTTGTGAAGCGTTGTGGTAGCCGTCGCCATCTGAGCTAGGAGACTACCCCACGTGTGTCGAGGCCATCTCAGTGCATAGAGATGAGCAGGCGTGTAGCTGATGTCCCACTCTGGTGTCCTTGTTCTAGCTATGCCTCTCGCCTCTTCCGGCACAGCATAGATAACGTTTGGCTCGTGCGGTAGTTGAATGAGGTACATCCCGCACTGCGACCATATGTTAGTATGAGTGAGGCCTGACTTGATGTCAAACAGCCGACCACGAGGTTGTTGTATGGCCCACTGATACCTTGCAAAATCATCGTAGTCATGATCTGTCTTGAAGCTGGCATCTTTAGTCTGCGGGAGTACTATGCCATCAGCGCGAGCGAAATCTAGTCCTTTAGAAGGTTAGCAGTAGACAACAATAGAACGCATAATTTACTACCTCGTACAAGAACAGCGTTGACTTTTTCAGCGGCGATGACAGTGCCAAGGTTAGCAAAGACGTCTCCTTCTACTATTCTCCCCCATGCAACAGCAAGACTATTAAGAGCGACAATGTGAGGCTTCTTCTTGGGATTTGTATTTGTGGAGTTATTAGCCATTGTAGATAGACGTGAATGCTTGTTAATGAAGTACTAATTGGGCTGTATTGACATACTGCGGGAAAGAGCCTTGACGATGCGGACTTTATACCGTGATTATTTTCTTCTACTAAAGCAAGCCGCAAGCAGCTTTGACTCGTAAAGCAAACTAAGACAGTAGATGGAAACAGATCTAAAAATGTCTTGATTGTCGTGATGTACGCAAAGCTGCAGACATTGTATCCATGTAGAACTTCGTCGTACCAAGCTAATCTGGCAGCGTGCAGTTTCTGCTAGAAACTGGTTTAGACTTTGTGCGCATGCAGCGTGATCTTACGCAATAGTACAATTATATTATAGCGGCTACGCTTTACGTCGCAACGGTAGCTTGCATGCAAGGTGTAGATGGAATTGTCGCACAGGGTTACCTACCTGGGTGTAATTACAGCAATCTTGACTAGCGCAACCCGTAGACGAGAGAAATTTTGAAGTTTGCCTTATTAGGAATATTGTTATACAGCTTGCATTTAGTAGTTTTACTCCGCTTTGTGTAACTCTAGCAAGAGACGACACGGCAAGCAGCGTTGTGGGCGTGCTGGACAAGATTGCGGCTTTCACAACTGGCTACACAAATGCAAGCTAGACGGCTTCTCTACCGCCCCACGCCCTTCTTATAAATCAATTTATCTAGCGTATAACTTGTCGTGACTACGCATACGAACACTGTCAGCTTGCCCTTCCGCAAGAACCGTATCTTACCCTCTCTATGCCCGATTCAAACAGTGGCAACAATACGCAGGGCCAGCAAGGGCCGTCTGAAGCTGAAATTAGCGCCATTATGAGAAAAGCGACTACATATCACCTGCAATGCATCATAATCCGGTACTTCGATCAAGGCTCCTCAGAGCGAAGCGCCATTATTAAAGTCCTTAACCATCTTCAATCGACTGTTCCTAATAGTCCAGCCAAGGGCGGGGTACAAGACATGGAGAGTACTATCCACGCTATTAACGAGCACATTGTACTGTATCTTATGGCGTACTACAATGACCATGCGAAGGATGTAGAGGACATACAACTTCGTGATAAACTTCGCGAGCTGTATAGTAAGTCTAAAACCCTAACCTATACGGCAACAATTATTGACAATTACAGAGGCACTGCAGAAGGCTGAGCTAGATATAGTGAAGCAACGAAAGCGGATCGATACGAAAGCGGCCATCGAAAAACTCAAGGCGTGCACGGGTGCCGTGGCGGCAGGCAGCGACCAGGCACCAGCCAGCGACCAGGCACCAGTCACTTCTGCCGTCGCAGCTACCCCTAATATACCGCTACAAAGCAGCAATATGATGGCAGGAGAGAAGCGCAAGTTAACCTCATCGTCTCCAAAACAGGCAAAATTCAGCTGGTCTTACAAGAGCAACAAAGTAGAGAAGGCTGGCTCTGATGAGGTCACCAGGCACAGCGGGGACGTTCCCATGGTCGATGCTCCTCCAGAAGAAGAAGATACAACACTATATGCTGCCACGGACGAGGACGATACCATGATCGATGCTACAGACGACGAGCACGCCGGAAAGAACTGCATCGACTCTGCAGCTACCTTGCCGGACTGGAAATGCACAGGCGAGGTTCCAGAATCACCACAGTGATGATGCTAAAGGTGAGGTGTCGTCAAAAGAAGAGGATAATGCTAGTGGTCGGAGGAAGCGGACAGAAGCAGCGATCAACGTTGAAAGCTTGGCTAGAGCGTTGGAGTGAGCAATTGAATATCCATAGTAGCCGAAGTCTCTGCACATCTCCTTCATACGAATTTCAAAGCTACCTATAGCCTTGGCCTTAACTATACTCGGCCCGTACTGCCTCTTCATCCTAGTCTGTGTGAAGAAAGGCGAGCTAGTTGTGGGTCGCTGGATGTACGTTTTGTCGGTTCCAATCTAGCAAGATGATCCCAGCACCTGCTCCATCGCTACGCACAGCAGCGTAGACCCTTGGCGTTGTGGCACCAAGAAGTGCAACCATTATGGGTAGATTCTTTTTTTCTACACGTACATTTCGATGTACATCTGCGCCCACAGGTACAGTATAGTAGATTGCTGTTTTTCAGCTCCGCTGCAAACTCCATCACGCAATTGGCATGCTCGGGGACTAGACTAGGAAGCGTGTCGAGAACTTGGGTCAGTTGCCTAGGAACTGGTTCGTTGGTCGAGTTGTACTGTGGGATGATAAATCGGAGCTGCTCGAGAACTGAGGGTACACTGTCTCTAGTCCATTCCATTCCACCCATTGCTAGCGAGTCTTTACCGGTGAGTACGAAATGAGGAACAAAATAACCAGGCCTCATGATCAACATGTCCCCAGGACGAAGTAGCACTGCGCGGAAGAGGTCTACAGGGGGGGTCCAAGCATCCCCCTCTTTTCCAAACTTGTTTGCTTCTAGTTCAGTTACACGGCGAGTGGGTACAAACCACAGCTTGAAGCCAGTAACTACTTGGACCCAGGTTCCGTCAAGCACGTCCATATGGTAGCCAGAAGCCGCACCCCGTTCTCCGAGGAGAAGAAATGCGAGACAGGATTCCAGATCGACATGTTGCAGTTCTGATGTGGAACGGCGCTTAACATGCTCTTTTCCAAGGTCTCTGGATCCTGGCTGATGATGGGCATCGATTCTCTTGACAGCGCGATGCAGCAGACGAAGGTTGAGGTCATCGAGCAGTACAGGACGACGATGCAGTTCGAGCTTGGATCCTGAAATGTCTAGAAAGTTGTAGGGAGGGGTGCCCGCATCAAGCAACGTTGGAAGCGACGCAGTGCTGCCTCGCTGTTCAAGACGATTGCAGACTTCCGGGATAGACATATAAGGCTCGTTGCTCATATCACGCGAGTACGGCTGATACTCCAACTTCGCATGCGTCCATGCTTGAAGCTCTGTGACTAGGTCGCTCACAGTCGGCAGCCTTGCCTGCTCCTCCCTTGGTATATAGATACACGGGATATCCGGAAGGCCAGCAGCCCTATCGGTAGCTGTTCGAAGCTGCTGTGCGGAAGCACACAGAACTTGTGCCGCTTCAGTTTCCTGTGGCTGGGTGAGCTCCAAGTCTTTGCCAAAAGTAGCCATGGACGCGTAGAGTCCATCGCCACCCTCATGGTGGTTATAGATGCGGATGTACTCATGGTAGTGTCTCATAAGAGGGTCCGACTTGTGTAGCCACGTGGGACAGTGCTCTACGACTTGAGCAATCTCTTTCGTGAGTTGGGCGACGAAGTCTGCATAAGGCGCATTACTGCCACTCCTGCTGTCAAGACTACGTCTTTCGTCCGTGATGTCGTCTGATTCCCGCGTGTCCCCATTGCTCGTCCCAGACGCTTGTCGACTCGCAATTCCCTGTTGTCTTGCACTCTCTGCGTTCGGCTCTACAGATACCGCGGCCAAAGCCTCACGATTTGTTTCCGTCGGCGCAGTGAGAAAAGCTACGGCCGTAGGCTGTGGGATGTTTAGGCAGGAGAGACAGCTACGCTCGTACGGGTTTCCATCCGGGGTAGGCGTTAGGAGACGACGAAATTCGGTGCTCGGCTTGTCTTTTCTGCACTTGGTGCACAATGACCTCCCCAACGTAGGATCCTTGATGAGCTTGTTGCGCCTCTCTCTGCATCGTGCGCTTCTGACCTCATTTCTCTTTATGCAATGGTCGCACTGTCGCTTCCCCGCCCGCTTGACACGGCGTCTGTTGCAGCTTTTGCAAAGTGATTCCTCGCAAGCCACGCACGTTGCAGCGGTCGTTCGATTGATCTCTCGCCCGCAGCAGGAACACAGCGGCATGACTGCAGGATGTGAAAGTAGTTGGAGTATGAGTAGCCCAGAAACTTAGTGTGTGAACGCAGAGAAGTCGGCGAGGGAATTAGTAGTGTGATCTGGTGAAGATTTGTCTTGGGTGTGTCCGCTGATCGTGTCAAGACGTTTAAGAATGTCGGGAAGAAGTAGGCGCGTGAAGTGGGCGCGTGAGGTGGGCGCGTGAGGTGGGCGCGTGAGGTGGGCGCATCAAACAAGGGCTGTTGGGCGCGTCAGGGTTCACATGGGCACAGACCTCGGTCAGCCCGAATCGGTTTAGCGCGAGACGACCGCCTGACGTTTGCATCAGACATGTTTCCTTCGCACTGTGACATTAACCACTCTAGCTCAACCTAAAAAGGCTCTTACATTTCTCCAAGCCGCCATGCCGAGAAACGATCAGGTACTGCTACTGCGGGACATACCAACGTCGGATCGCTTCTTCTGGAAAGACACGCACGAAGAACATGTGCAACTCTGGAACAAGGGAGCGAGTGAGCACATTGTCGCTGACCGAACCGCGGACGGTACTCAGAACATGTTCTTGGCCGCCAACGCCGTCACGATCATGGCTCTCAACGAATTCGTGGTTCACCAGGCCAATAGCAAAGCAACAGAGGAAGCGGAACGCCATGGAGGATACTTTGTCTTCTTTCCCAGTCAGGATCAGCTTAAAAAGGTGGGCGGAAAGAACGATGCACGGACGATAGAGGCTGCAGGGTAACTTGTTTGAAATACGAGAGTTGTGCTGCGCTGACTGGACACTAGACACGATTTCCCGGCCATAATGTTCATGGATTACAATTGGTGCGCTGAAAGCTCAGCTAGCTTCCAGGGAAGCAGTCACCGAGTACGATACCTTGCGTGCCATGGCCTCTGTAACCCGCCGGCATTGGACACGCCCGTCTACACATTCCAGTACAGCAGCAATGGTCATCAGCGAATCTTTCGTACCGATTCCTTCATCATTCTCGAGACATTGACAGCACATTATGTTCTCTTGGGCTCAGAGCTATCGAAAATCTTGGGAGAACCTGGAAAGGACGGCTGGTACAAAGGCCAGCGTGCGATCTGGTCTTCTGCTACAACGGACAAGAATGCACTCCTTCTACAAAAGCTAGACGAGTACAGGGTTGAGGGCATCGAAGACCTATACTATAAGATTCGCGAGCGCTGCCAAGAACCAGAGCCCGCGCCGCTCTCATTTCGAGAAGTTTGGACAACAGTGCCCCGCCCTAGAAACCCCGAGCCAGGCTGTCCGCTGGGATTGATTCCCAACATGGACGCCTCCAAAGCGGGGCCTACCTCCAGGCGTTTCCGCCCTCGCTTGGGGCAGGTCGAGAAGGACGCAGCTTGGACAGATGAGGCAGGCGAAGGCGAAAGCAATAACAGCGACTCAACATTGGAGGAACAATCCGCATACACGTAGTTACGTAGGGAATCTAGCATGGTAATCTAGTCAGACTTGCAAAGTGGCACCTGGTACCGTCTCCATCTTGTCGCGAAAAGAGACCGACGCTGGCGCCCTTTCTTCTTGAGACTGCTCAGGCCTTGCAAGGATGCATTCTACCCGAAGTATGAGAGGGCACAGGAGCTTGCTGGTGCTTGCAGTTTCTTCTTTGTAACAACCAGTCGGGACCTAATCCTCCTTGTTCTGTCATTTTTGACGCCACCTCGGTAACGGGGTAAAACACTAACGGGCTGATGCAGATGGCGACCTGGGCTGCCAGATGTGTCTCGGGTTCTTCCTACATGTCTGTCCGTGCAGCCTACGCGCCCAAGCCCCGGCGCATTCGCACTCGTGCGCTCCTCCGCACATTTGTCGACAAGCAGTATCAGAGGTGTGTTATAGGGCCCATGACCAGGGAAGGCGTGACCGGTGGGGCTCGCCTTCCAACCAAAGCCTATCCACCCACCACCCTCTACTTTGTCCAACACCAATCTTGGACATTTCAACAAGTAGTATATCGCATAATGCGCTCGTTCATGGAGGGATAATCGCCGTTGCGGTGGATCATCGCTCCTGCACGCGAGGTCTGTTTGCCATGTCCACAATCATGCCAAGCGGTTGCTGGCACAGGCGGCTTGTGTTTGTTCCTTCCTCCATTACATCACCTGGGCAGTCTCGCAGCAGTCTCTCACAACACCGCTTGTCCGCCGCTACAAATCCATTCTCTTGGCCGCCAACTAGACTGTGTGCATCAGCGCGCAACCTTTACTTACACGTCCAGCGCGGTGAGGGAGTCATCAAAGAACAGGCGTCTCTAGATCTCAGACAACTGCTCGGTTTGTGTCTGAGCTTGGACTGTCTCTTTGTCTTCGCGCAGTGATTGCGATTGCGTCATAAGCAAGCGCCACCATCTATATACGTTATAAGGACAGGCTTGTAAGGCGGCTGAATGAAGTATACACACGCCTTGTCAAGTGCAACAATGCCTCACAATGTGGTTGGTACTCGCTCAACTGATGCTGTCAAGGGAAATGAAGCGGATCGTGGAGATGGGAGATCGGCCAAAGGTATTGCAGACAGCATCCCGTACGTATCCTTCGTTATATCCATCCCATAGGTACATAGGCTTGATATTGACTCTGCTGCAGGCGCACATCAAACACAAAAAGATACAATGATTATGTTGAAGGAAATCACGCAGCGCTTGAAGAGGCTATCAACGGTGCTGAGTATGTAGATCCCTACTGTTTTCTTAGGCTCACACACTGGTATGCTAACCGTTTGTTTTTAGTAGAGCTCTATCGACTACAGTCTCGACAGTGCCTGATGTAGAGGACCCCATCGTTCAGGCTCTTGTGGCCTTCAGATCACTCTTGCTAGACCCACGGCCGACCTTCCATCTCCGTATGTTGCAAACAAGGAAGGATACGATCCTCAACGCAATAAGCGGCATGCTTGATCCAACAAGTGCCAAACCTATTATCGCACGGCTAGAATATCACACCCCAGAAGATATCAAGAGGTTGGTGTTTGATCATGCGGCCGATCAGCATTTTCAGGGTCTACAGGATAGACCTGGAGTGGGCAAGACAGGCTCTCCTGGCTACAAACAGCTGGAAAAGTGGCTATACGACCCACGAGCATTTCCGATACTGTCCTCTGTCTATGATAGGTCTACGATATGCCCAGCAGTACTTCCCGAAGTCTGCCGCATCAGCGAGTTCATCCGCGTCGGTGTGGGTCGGGCGTGGATACGACAGAGCACGTTCGTCTTTGTAGCCGAAGACTACGAAGGAGTGAGGCGCGAAACGTCATGGCTGCGCGCTTTCTTGGCTCACTTCCCCGGCCGCGCATCACCATTTGCGCTTCTCCACACCATCTGCCTCCCGTATTGGAGTTCATGCCCCTTTGCGGCCGATTCGAAGCTCGACATAGTTCGCGAATGCGCTTTGCAGGCGCCGTTGCGTACCCTGAAGCTGGGCATTCAGCAGAAGGATCTACGTGGGTATATCGACTCGCCAGTTTCAGACGCCAGCATCTGGGAATACATAGAGTTGAGCGGTCTTTGTAAGCTCTTTGACCAGGATATCAAAGAGGTCGTACTTGTCAAGGGAGTTCTAGAAGACTACCCAGGCTTCTGGATCACGGAAACCAGAGAGGATTGGGACTTGTGGACACGCAAGATCGGCGCGGCTTTACATAAAGGCTTTATGCATCGCAACCGCAAAACGCGGATCTACATCGATTGGGATTCGGACTGGCAAACGGCGAAGGACGACAGCGCCCTTTATCTTGAGCAAATCACCATGGAAACATACCAAACCCTACTTGGGGCATGTCCAAGCAATTATGGGGCTTGATTTTACGGCCCCTTCGTGTGCATCTGGGGAGGTTCGACGCTCTGCGCTGAGAAGACGACTATGGTCCACCGGGTGGTTGACGTCGATGTACCCTGGAATGGCTCGTATCTCGTATGAACGAATGCCTTGCCACCTTAGAAGTGTTGGAAGAAATAGGCAGGTCGCGTGATTTAGATATATCCTCCTCGTGGTTTTCAAAGACGAAAAAAATGATTCTTCGAACAATGAGATTCCACAGCCCCTTGATTTTTGTGTTGCAAGACAGTCTAAGCCTTGCCTCGGTGTAATCTGTGTCTGCGTGCTGAGATAACCTTGGAGCTGGTCAAGCGAGCACGAAGGCTGCATGTAACAGGATTAGAAGTCGGTCGTGAAACGCAGACGAAAATGAAAACCATAGCCAAGTGGAACCGCCTTCGCCCCCTGCAAAGCATCCACGGGTACTAAAGACTGCACATGTCGTTTGTACTTTTCGTGCGCATATTGCACGCTAGTGGAAGGCGAAAATAGTACATTGCATATAAAGTACCCCTCGCTGATACGTATTTGCACCTCTACCAAGACAGGCTGACCTTCGCAATCGCGCGACATTATGAATCCAGCACACAACAACAACAACAACAACAATGCGCTCGACACTCAGTTTTCCCAGTTACCTCACTCCGGCAGTGAGTTTGGCTCTAAGCTACAAGAATTATGTCTATACGTCTGGCCACGCCTCGAGACACATCCCGAAACAATGTCTCGTTATGCTAGCCAGCTTATTGAGCTTCTCAGCGATGCTGGAAACCTCGCAGTCGTCTCCCATGTTATACCCGAATTGCGGCCTGGTGCACCGGCGGTCGAGTGCTCACTCCAGCGGGATATTATGACAAGAATTGCCTGCGCTCGTTCTCGTCTCCACGACATCGACCAAACCGATCCGTCTACGTATTACAAGCAAGTTCCGCGCTACGAGGAGGAGCAACGCATCTTTCAGGAGGCAGAAATGTATCGAGCTAGTCTTCTAGTTCAGCACAGCGGTCACTTGTCCAACGAGCAAAAGGGCAGATTTAGAGCCTGGATTGATGCATGTCCAATCCGGGGACCAGGACCCACTCAGTACGTAGCCAGGTTCAAGCAAAATGCCTCGTTATACTGACATGCGCTCTAAAGCCCAGAGATCAGCCACCCGACTCTTGATAAGTGTTGAAGAGAGTATTAATGGCGTCAAGCATGGACGCGATAAAAATGGGTGCAGAGAGGGGAGCAGTTGCATCCATCACAAGGAAGGAGTTTCCTGGTGTACTTGGGATGCGATACTTTGGTCTTCCTATGTTGTCCCGTGGTAATTTGGTGACGCAACGCAGATGAGCGACTCACAACTTCCAAAATCTATGTGTACCTATCCAATCAGGTCCTCTTGAAAAGAAAAGTATCGTCAACACAAGAGCTTCGCTCTCTTCCCGTTAGCCTTAGCACCATACAAATACACACTTTCTCTATGCCCTAATTCCATGTTTTATTGCTCAGAGTTGGTGTCTATAGCAAGCGATGTCCCTGTGCACATGGTGATTTCGGGTACCTCCAAGACAGCTGAGGGGCAACTGATACGCGAGAAGATGTCCTTGAAGGAGGGGTATCGCAAATCCAAGACCTCTCTTCATGTCAAACCGTCACCTTTGGCTTCTACGCATCATTGCCTTTGCTCACGTCGTCATTCATGTCGAACAACTCAACCTGTGCGCCTTGGCTGACCACTTCCTGGGGCATGCTCCCGACCTCAGTAACAAGCCTCTCATTAAGCGCTTGAATGGTGGTGCGATACTCTCTAGGTTCTCGTAACATTGTAGCTGGGTAGGAGAAACTATTGACATCTAGGAAACGATGCAGCAATCCCCACAGCTCACTCCAGGCGTCATCGTGGCTGCGCTGGTACAAAAGGGGTCCTCGAGCTGCTACCAGATAGTCTGCAATGGCGCATCGGGTATGCAGCATACCAGACAAGTACGGTACACGAATGGAGCGTTCGGGGTTTTTAGCTCTCTTGTCGGTTTCAAGGTTGCTAGTGTAGATTTGGATTTGCTCGGCGGTAAGACTAACATCAGCTGTAGGGACTACGTAGAGTGGGCCCTGGAGGTCCAGGGTTTCCGGAAGCAGAGGATCGAAAAGTAGAAGCCGATGGGACGATTCGCGCGAATTGAGACGTCGCAATTGACTTGACGAGAGGGCTGGACCGTGAGAGGTGGTGGGCGCTTGCTTGGCGTAAGCATAGAGACACACTATTGGTGTCATGCTTGGTAGCTGACTAAGGAACTTGGGGGGAATGGTAGACCTTTGGAAGTTGTCGTATTCGACTTCTGTCCAACGGTACGAGAGAAGGGCAAAGTCTCCCGAGGGACCCATCGGGGGCAGCGCTACTACGAGGCCCGATCTGCGAAGAGCACATTGTTTCATAAGACCGTTGTAGAGTCGTTTCTGGAAGGTCTCGGGTGTTCTTCTGCTACTCAACGCAGCCAGTGGTGGTGAAGGTGTCGTACGAAGTGGCGCCTGAATGGCAAGCAACTCGGCCAACCTCTCATTAACCTTTTTTGACAAGTATGAAGTGAAGCCGTTGGCGCGCATCCGACGCGAGGACTCAAGTCGTGGTGCGGGATGTTGTTCGATGATCCGGGCGATCTGCTCGACCCACCTGCCCTCAGCGTCCATGAACATACCATAGGCCTGGAATCTACCGAAATCGGCTTCCTTGTCTTGGGTGGTGTAAAATTCTTCCGGAATGCGGCATTCTGGTATAAAGAGTAGATATGGGACGGCGGCGATTGTGCTTTTGTACTCGAATTCATACAGCAAAAAGTCAAACCTTGTTCATGTCAGCACAATCGTGTAGCGAATCAGGGGCTGCGCGAAAATACCTCTCGAAGGGTGTGAAGTAGTACCTGATTTCATCTCCCGTGCCAGTACGGCCAATAGATGCTCTGAGGTTGTTTGTAATGGCCGATCGATCGGTGCGGCCATCCTTCTTGTACTGTACGAGGAACTGCCGATTGTTCTTGACAATCTTGAAATCGGCGAGCCGCGGAGCAAGGTGCACGAAATCAAAGACGAGATCGGCTTGTGGGTTCGATAGAATGGCTCGATACATGTCCATAACGCCCAGGAACGCATTGTAATGCTGGCTAGTGGAGTGTGGTTCCAAGAAGGGCGCGAAACTCGTCACTTTGGCGGGGCGCCAGCCAGGGAAGCTCTGACCAGTCCATGGGTTCGCGTAGTCCCCGTGGCCATGTGCGCAGTCTACTATGCGCGCTACAGCGTCGCTTAATAGGGCTAATGGCATTCGATATGGTGAGCCCCAGAGGTTTAGAGGACCATTCTGGGAAGGGCTTGTTTGTGGTGTCCTTGTCGTGTTCAACTGGAAATACGTGTTTGACGCGTTCTTACCCAGCGGCGGGGCAGGTGGCATATGTGTGTTTGGTATTAGCTCGACAAAGGTTGGATCGGAACCCGAGACGCAAATGTAGAACGCGGCGGATTTGCTCTGCTCGATCGACGTAAGGTAGATCTGAGCAGAAGGGTCTTGTTCTGATGAGCTTTTGACGTCGAAGAGTACCAACTCCTTCACGTGCTCCTTGTCCCTTTTGTAACGAGTGAACCACTCGCGCGCTCGCCAAAACCGTTCGGCGTAGCTGTGAGGAGGAGAGATTGTGCCCTGGGGCTCGGTGCAATCGACGGCGCCGTCGACGGCGGCGAACTCGAAGGCGCGTATGATCCGCGCGGAGGGGTAAAGAACGGCAAAGATGTTGGCCTCGTGGTCAGCACCTTTGTTGCGCTTCAAGAGCGGCTCCAAAGCCCATAAGAGTGAACGGGGACCCATGGCGGCGATAGTTGGCGGAGTGATCGACGGCTTTCGCTTGCGGGCACTACTGTACTAAATTGGGGCCTAGCGCACGTTCATCTCAAGCTCGGCTACCGGTACTGGGCCCACACGCCCGTGCGGCCGAGAGAACGCGGTGGAGCCCACCCGACCCCGAACCCGCATCCCCGCAAACTCAACAGCCCTTTACTCTAGCTATGAAGCATTGGCTAGAATCGCGCGGTTAACGATGAACGGTGGTACCACCTGGGCATAGAACTGGCCAGACAGCTATTGACTCCTTGGCGGGGTTACTGCTGTATAGAGGTTATAGATGCCATACGTGCCTAGATACCTTGGTATCTTTGGGCGGTGTGCCCAGGTGTTCTATCAAGTTTTGTCAACGATTAAGGTCGTCTTTGATGTGGCTGTTGTTGAATGAACATGTTGAATGTAAACCTTCCACCATTTCCATTTGCCGAGCCACCTGGGCAGAGTAGGGTACCGGCGTACTCATAGACGCACTGCGAACGTCGTGCGCCTTGCCGCGCCGTAGAATGTCTGCGAGTGTCTTAGGCTGCTCTTCCAAGGGTTTCGTCTGGATTTGGCGAGCGCATTGGACTGGGAAATTGGTTGGATGGATGGTCTGCTGATGGGCGCGATGTGGGTGACCTTGGGGCTGGTGGACGAGCAAACCGGTATGCGCAAGATGAGACGACAAGGGTCTAGATGGAAGCTTCCTACATATAATAATGCTACAGCTACAGTTACCAGCACTCGTTTTCCTGGCCGTAGTAACACCTCTAGGCAGACCTAGCCAGGTGTATTCGCGATCACCCTTCTTATGGGAAAGAAAAGGCACGGTGGTCATCTAAAAATGACCCAAGGAGACGGGCGACTGTTGGCGGATTGGGATTAGGCCTGTGTGGGAAGCAGTATTCGCAATGATACTCTTCTGGGCTTATGGTCAAGATCGCCCCATTTCCATCTTGGTATACGTTCCGCGCTTGTCCACCTTTCGAGTCACCCTGGGCGCGCTGGTAGGCTACCTGCTCGAGACAGGGAACACAGATGGGATGCCCTTGTAATTGTTAGCATACTACTTGTTAGCTATAGTGGAAGACTGCCTAGGTACGTACCGCAGGGTACATCGACCAGTTCATAGGTTGGAACGCCTCCCATGCATATACCACAGTCAAGAATGTTGTCTATTCGAAGGGAACGTAGCTGTTGTAGGCCAGAAGCGAGATGCAGGGGGCAGTAAAGGCGATGATCGCGGTCTCGGTAAGCCTTGAAACACTCCTCACAGCACAGCTGCACAGTCAGTAATGAACTAGGCAGCTCTCTGACACAGACGTACACTCTTACACCCATCCAAAACAAACATGTCTAGACCTGTGGGAGTATTGTGTTCCGGAATGCAGCGGGAGACACATTCAAGAATCATGACATCGTCGTCTTGAACAGATGGTCTTCCTTTCCGACGTTTTCTTTCGCCCTCTTCGTCTCCACCGGTTTGCCTGAAACGTTTGGTGTCGGGCAGGCTCGCATGTAATGTATGCCGGCGCTTTGCATCTGCTCGCGCGCTTAGTGACTGGCCTTGGTGGTTGACTAGATCTTCTTCGGCCGTGATGGCCTTGCGATCGTACTTCTGATCGATGTAATGGGTCTACAATATGCATGAGCTTTGAGGGATCTGTGTCAAAGATGGTATCCTACCATGGCTTCATTAATCACACTATCAGTAGCCTGGAGCCACCATGAATTGGTTGCTATCAGCGTGACTGGTGCACCGAGATGCTCTGCTAGCAGGTATCGTGCCTGAGTGTGGACAGCGTTGAACGCACACCCATCTTCGATTATGTCTGCTACAATAACTCGAAGCTTATGTGACAACCCACTAGAAAGGCCACCGCAGTCACGATAGATTGCTGCCGCGTCTGAAGCTTGAGTCAGCTATTGTTTTCGTGAATTAAAGCGCTAGAGTTATGCATGTACCTTGAAGTGGTGCTGACCTAGAAGTTGTGCCAGACTGGTTGCGGAACGAGCTTCCCGGATAACGACTAGACCTTGACACTTGATAGCGCATCTTAGTATATGTTGTGCAAGCTTCCTTTCAAGACTGTAGACGGAGAATCGGGAGTTTTGGAGAAGGCGTTGTGGAAGTGAGGGCAAGTAGAGGTAGGCGTTGGTTGACTAGAAGCAATTCTTCTCTCAAGTACTCGCAGGTTGGAGAGGCAACTTCTGAGACATGTGAGATTCTCATACAAGTCGAGTGAACACACAGCTCTGACCAATTCTAATTGTCTTAGACTGTCTTGTAACAAAGGGCAAAGAATCAGGATAGCTAGATGCAATAGACTAACGTCTTACGGTCAGAAGACATGGGCAGACGCGGAAAAAAAATAGGTGCACCTCAATCTGAGGCGATGTACTCCTTTTAAGCAGCCGGATGCAGAGGTACACAAACCTCGACTGGCGCCATAGCAATTTGTACGAATGGATTGTTGTTTGCCATTCTTGAGGGTAGATCCTCACCGTTGCAGCAAACCTTGGAAAGCTAAGAATCTATCAATGCGCTGAATCACGATAGAGACAATTGGAACGCAGGGCTCATACCGCTCTAGACAAGGGTAATAGTAGAACAGGAACCATTTGCGACAAAACGAAAGCGAGGCAGACACGACAAGACATAGGCTAGACCGTGTTTTGAGCCATACATGCCGTTAAACATGATGCAGATTTGATTCACAATGTAGCAGAACTCAAGCTATAAGAGTACGACTCTTATTCTGCAAAATCCTCACCAGCAAGTGCTTACACAGAATCATCTCCTCCTGACCTACCACGACCGAATTGGCAAGATACAAACACATCTAGTTTGGCACGACAAAATACCACTCACAATACTATGGGCGACACTGTAGACGCTAACATGGACATGGGCATGGTTTACCTGCCTGCCCTCGTCTATAACCCGCAGAACGAAAACTTCGAGAAGAACGACGGTAGCGAGAGCAACGGCAGATATCTTTCAGACACAGAAGACGAGAACCCAGAGATGGGGGACGAGAACTCAGAGATGGAAGACGATGACGAAGAGATAGAAGACGATGACGAAGAGATGGAAGACGAAGACGAAGAGATGGAAGACGAAGAGATGGAGGACGATGACGAAGAGATGGAAGACGAAGAACTAGAGGAAGATATCGAGACTGATGATTCCTGGGACACAGAAGACGAGGACTTCATTGACGATAGCGAGAATGACGATTTCTCGGCTATGGACGATGAAGATTTTACCGACTCCGACTCCGACCTTGACGACGAGTCCGACTCTGGCTTCGACGACTTTGACGACTTTGACGACGCAATTGACAACGACGTCCTCTCAGAGGAGGAGATTGACTCTTGCTCTGTCTCTGACAGCGAGGTAGAAGATTTCGAATACAAATTGCGAAAGACCCACAACCCTAGACATATCAAAAGCCTGGATAGAAAGCTAGAGCACTATGATGAGGACACAGACAATATGCAAGGGGTTTCAGACGGCGATCATAACCTGACTGTTGCGTACGAGGGCGTACACGGCTACGTAGTAGCCGACGATGAGTCCATGGAGATTCTAAACGGATCGAGTAAGTCTCGCGTAATGGATGCGCTGCCCGCTACAACAGACTCGTATGCTGTGATCACTGCCCTGGATAGGAATGTCTCCAGTCATTCTGTCGTTGCCACTAGAGATCCGTTCGACGCCCCCATCATGGATGAGGAGCAAACAGCAAACTACCACTCGTGGTATGGTGCTGATCCTGACGATGATGCTCAGATACCTTTGGACCATGGTGAGCGGACAACGGCAGTCTTTGATAGTCTCTATCCGTATTTGGATGTATTGATTCACGCCCAGGTCGGGGGTGAGAGCAAGGTACTGGTTATATGCCCCTACAACTTCAGGGCCATTGGCGAAGTCCTACACGACATTGTCCAAGTTCATCGCCCTGGTCACGGAGGGTATGTCGAAGTACTGCACGCCAGCAACGGTAATGGGACGATGCCAGACGTGGCAACTGTCCGCGCTATGT
Organism: Alternaria arbusti; assembly: GCF_024043155.1. Lineage (NCBI taxonomy): Eukaryota > Fungi > Ascomycota > Dothideomycetes > Pleosporales > Pleosporaceae > Alternaria > Alternaria arbusti. The sequence goes on along the minus strand of NW_026249954.1, from coordinate 707,780 downwards.
TGAAAGCCCAAAAGAAGAGCATGGTATGGGACATGGTCGTGTGTTTTGGCTATCCTAGCAATGGACGCGCAGTCAAGGAGTGGCTTGAAGGGGTGACTGAGCTTGTGCGGTCTCAAGGTGTACATGCTAGGGGTCACATCATGCTTGAGCTCGGTGGTGGTGTTGGCGAACATTGGCAGGCGATTGCCAGCAGATACGATAGGTACTGCGCTAGTAGCGGCATCCGTCTGGTAAGCTTGAACTCAATGACGGGAAACCAAGCCACGGATCATCTTCGACTAGCAGCGCGTTGCCTGACGTTGGCTCGGGATCTAGCTCGAGTTCCAAAGCCGGGACTTTACAGCAAGACAATTGCTATTCTTCGCATCCAGGCGGGTGAATTGAAGACAAGGATGTCTTATGCTACTCAGGTTCTAGCACAACAGCGTGGACCTGCATACGGTGTGTTTATTCCAGACAGCGCTTCAGATAGCGACAGCTGGTGGGACTTGACTGGCGAACAGTGACTAGTTGAGCTGGACGTTGAGGTCGACGCGGTGTTGTGGAGAGTTTGGACATCTGGCGCAGACGAACACTGGGGTTGATCTTGGGCTAATCTGGGGTTGAATCTACCGTAGCGTTGATATAGATTGGTTATCTTTGGAATTATAATGTGCACTAACTACCTCTTTTTCAGTGAACCCCACGAATGGAGTTTAAACTATTCTCGTTCGGAACTACTTGTTTTTGATCGAACAGCTCCTTCACTGAGATAAACCATGCTCCGACACCACCAGATTTGGTGGCTCCATGGGTACCTGGGCAGTGTTTAGACGACATTGGATGCTCGTTGTAAACTAGCGCATATGTTCAATATTCGAAATTTGATGGTCTGCGAGGCGAAACGAGCAATGTGACGGCGGTGTAGGGATACGATAGTGGCGTCGGCGGCAACAAGGGCTAAGCTCGGAGGGTATGATGGGTACCATAGAATGAAATCCGAAGTGATTCCGAACGGAATAAAGACGCCCCGCTTACCCGGGCTTTGCCGGGGGGGGGGGGGGGGGGGGGGGGGGGGGGG